>NC_135812.1:90838645-91102490 GCF_964213995.1 Mustelus asterias | reverse complement strand
ACTAAATACTTAATTTGTATAATTCGAACGCTCTAGTTGGTGGTTTACGAAAGGAGGAAAGAGTTTATGAAGATTTATCTCCACGATGATCACTATGTTTTGATGAACATAAAGTACATGGATATCTTGACTAACTCACTTGACTACATCGAGAACAAAATCAAAGTCTGTACTTGTGTTTTGAGTATTTAAAAAACTATGCAGTCTTCTACTGATTCATGAGCTGAAATCAGACCCCCCCCACACACCATTTTGCACTGCTTTCAGTTCGTACTGACTGAATTTTGTGGGGCTTTTGATTTGGAAAGGTATGTGCTATATTAATGGACAAATCCTAAATCATAACTCCAGGATCTGTTGTCAGCAAAGTTGAGGTGCAAGTGAACTAATGAGAATTCCAATTCAAACTTCATACTGAGAACCAAGGTCCTATGATGTATAGTGGTATCAATGGACTAGTAACCCAGTGACCCAAAGAAATACTCTGGGGATCCAGACTCAAATCCCACTACAGCAGATGGTGGAATTTGAATTCAATAACCATCTGGAATTAAAAGCCAAATGACGACCATGAAACCACTGTTGATTATCTTAAAAATCCATCTGGTTCACTAATGTCCTTTCAGGAAGGAAATCTGCCATCCTCACCTAGTCTGACCAACATGCGACTCTTCTGTGTCCACTCAGCTTATCAGCCACTTCCTAACAGCAATGTGTATACCACAGGAATTGTAGTGGTTCAAAAAGGCATTTCACCAACACCCCCTCAAGGGCAATTAGGGATGGACAATGAGTGTTGGCCGGGCTCGTAATACCCACAAAAAATAAAAAAACATTTTTTTAAAGTGCAAGGAGGACTAATATAGATCCAGTTTTCAAATGGAACAAGAATAGATTTGCATTTCTAAAGCAGTGCATCAGATTTCTCAAAAACTTGGAAATCTTATGCAGGCAGTTGCCAATTATTTTGCTGAACAAATTCCTCAAACTACAATAAGTTTTGGTGTTAATTGCCTTGCAAACATTTATTCACCTGGAGAAATGTGCGACAAAAATTGTGATGTGTGAAATGAAGTAGGCCATACTACAGCTCAAGTGGCAGGTCAAACCTCTAAATCTCACTTCTGATGTGCCTGAAAATATACAGTACAGTAAGGCCACATAATCCATCCTTCTGGATTTAAAATACTGACTACACAAGTCTCATTGTAACCCTAACAGACGTTTCTTTTAAAAGCATCTAAATTTGCAACCAATTGGGACATATGCAGAAATGCAGTTATTCTGAAATGTGAAAAGCAGCTATCAATTACGTATGTTTCGATAAACTTCAATCCCCTTTCCACAAAAAATTTAGACAAAGTAGCATTTACAATAGCACACCATTGTAGAAATTTGAGAACATGCAAGGTAACTATATAAAACTAATAGGTAAACTTTAGTGTGGAAAATAATTAATCTACCCAATTACAGAGGCCTGTGTAAGACTTTAATAGCTAGAATCATAATAGCAACCTGGAATGAACTAGTTCCAAAGTCTAATAAAGTAATTTCCAAAACGTTGTTTAGGTCAATGCCACCACTTATTTGGTTCCTACTGGTTTTGCATTAGCTACTAGGCAAAATAAATATATCCCAGCTGTGGTTTATCAATATAACAAAGTCCAGTCATTTGAAAAACAAAGGACAAAGAATAAATTGAATTTTTATAGAATCCAAAAGTCTAATTTGGCCAATCTTAAATCCAGTGCAAGACAAGAGACAAGCAAAGTCACCAGACAATGCAATGCAGTACTGTACTGATTACCAATACAGTATCAAACTGCTGGAAACCCCAAACTTGCGGTTATATACAAAAACATCTGTCCAAAATAGATTTTACATTTCAGCAGGGATGTAGCATTTAGGAAAGACAAATATAAAGAGAAAAAAAATGATGAGTCCATTGACATATTAGTATGAAATTTGCATTCCGCTTAACAACTTGCACCACAGAATCAGTAAATTAGCCTACTATTGAGTACTTCAAGAAAAGCTTAAAATTCCAATCACACTTATTATAATATCAGAGCCAGGTTTTTTTCTTGCAATGATACATTGAATACAACAAGCAGCAGAATACAGAATGTAATTTACTTTTTTAATCCATTCATGGGATATGGGCGTCACTGGTAAGGCCGACATTTATTGTCCATCCCTAGTCGCCCTTAAACTGAGTGTCTCGCTCAGCCATCTCAGAGGGCAGTTGAGAGTCAACCACATTGCTGTGGGCTCTGGAATCACATGTAGGCCAGACTGGGTAAGGACTGCAGATTTCGTTCCCTAAAGGACATGAGTGAACCAGATTGGTTTTCCGACAATTGGCAATGGTTTCATGGTCATCAGCAGATTTTTAATGTGCATTGTAATGTATTAAACAGGCCAATCCAAACAACCAAGTTGCAGATTTGAGTGCATTTACAATATAAGTTTATTACTAAAATGTTGTTTGGAACAATGCAAAATAACATTAAAAATTTCTCTTCAATTCAGAGTGCCGCTAGAAGGAACCCAGACTGTTTTGCACGGGCATTTCATTTAGTGTTCCACTGATTGTGTTTTATTGAAGACGATTGAGGATTTATATAGCTTTGTTGGTACAGAATTAACAAGTGTAAAATTGGTCGATTTTGTTCTTAATTTTCAGTGCTTTTGTGAAACACAAAAGCCACTGCACTGAATTCTTATATTTTCACTGAAAACAAGCCATACTTTCAGAAATTTTCACTTTCAAATGTTGCTACTTTTATTCCTTCAAACTCGAAAATTCACATTCATTTATAATTCTGGAAAAAAATGTTTTGCACACATCGTGTTAAGTTTTCATCACAGAAAATATTTTTCTGCGAAAATTGTCTGGTTTACACTGACTTTTTCTTTAGCAAAGAATTTAATTGATCGATTATTTCTGAGCAACTCAAAATGCCCAGCACCGAGTCTCAATCCCAGCTTTTCAGCACCCCTATTTAAAACATAATAAAAAATAACAGCTTTTAAGTCCTTTTTAAAAACAACAGCCACATCTGAACTACTTCCCTAAATGCTTCATATATAATTGAAGTCATGTAATTTATTTGGAAACTACACATCACTAAAATCTTGCACTATACTGCAGTGTTAAATTTGTGCTTTACATATATTAATAGGCTTATAAAACTTCATTAAAGCCAATTTGGTGTTTATAGCAACACAGTGTAACATGCAACACAAATACCATTAAAAGCAAGACAAATCTGAGTGTATATCCAAGTACATCGAGAAAATATCCATTCGTATGACAGCAAGCGATTGTACCAGTTAATTTTAGATTTTAGTTTCCTTGTCATACTAATCAGGCTAGCCCTATGCTTTTTAAAAACAGTCTTGTTTACTGTAGAATCATCCACTTTATAACCATATCAGGCTCAGAGAAATGCAATTATATTCCGAGAAATAAAGAAACCGTTACAATTTATTTCAAAAACCCAAAGCAATTTAGACAAACACTTCATGTTGTGTAATTGAAAGCACGGGAAGGAACTTAATCATAATATTGTGCTCCAAATCAGTTATAACAGGCAGACTAACCTCCAAAAATAAAACAATTGCAAAAAACTGATACTTCCACTAGGATTGCTCAAATCAATATTTAAGCTTGTACCTGCCATCATAGGCGGAGACTAGATACTTGTTCTCTGAGAAAGGATCAAACTTCAGAAGCTTTCTACTTTTGAACATCACCATGCTATCTCACCAGTGACCAACTCAACCAATCCAAACTGGTACACTGATGAAGCAGCAGCAAGATTTCCATTGCATGTTGCGTAAATTCCCACCCTTCTGAAGAACATGAGATTAATTCATCAACTATTGGGCACTCAGAATAGAGCCATAGAATCCCTACAGTGCAAAAAGAGGCCATTCAGCCCATCAAGTCTGCACTGACCCAGTGAAAGAGCATCCTACCCAGGCCATATATCTATAACCGTGTATTTACCATGGTTAATCTCCCTAACCAACACATCTTTGGACACTAAGGGGCAATTAAACATGGCCAATTCACCTACGTCTTTGGACTGAGGAGGAAATTGGAGCACCTGGAGGAATCCCACACTGACACCGGGAGAACGTACAAACTCTGCATAGTCACCCAAGGCCAGAATTGAACCTGGGTCCGTGGCGCTATGAGGCAGCAGTGCTAACCTCCCTGCCACCCACCCACCATTTTATTGTAATCTAATGGCCAAATTATTACGTCTTAATCTATTCCATGCCTTGCAAATTAAATTAAAAGCTTGGATTTTTGCATTAATTCATACTTCTCCTAAGTCCAATAACGATCAGATCTTTTGACAGCTCCATCAAACATTCTTGTCCTTACTATTGCCTCAGTTAAGGAATTTCCTCCTTGCTAAAATTGACAAGTAGCTCAATTTCTCTAGAGTTAAAAAATCTTTCTCAACCACCAACCCCAACCTAGTATTCAGAGGGGACTGCCTGAAAGAGTGGTCAAGGCAGAACTCCCCATCGTACTTAAAATATATTTGGATATATACTTGAAGTGCTACAACCTACGAGGCTCCAATCCAAAGGCTGAATTGTTCTTTTTCAGCCTGGTTGGACATGGTGTGTTAAAATGTGCCCGAAACGTCTACAATTTAACTAATCTCTTCACAAAGCCCAAGCCTGCCAAAACTTGAATACTGATCCTGAAACTAAGGGTTTGGCTTAAACTTTCCTGCCTTTCAACAGGATACAAGAAAACAAGCTTGTCATTTTTGAGACTTTCACTTACAGCCTCATATCAGCTATTGCTTTGAAGTTCCTTCTTTTGTCCCTCCTAAGCTATAAAAATACACGCACCTCGTCCTTTTCCCCCTCACCATGCTAAAATCAAAAGACTTGTTGCAGTCCAACTTGATCTTTCTACATCTCAAAAATTGTGGAACTCCTTATTTCTCTCCTTAAATTAAGCAATAAACACACAGGTCTGATGATACTTAATCACCGTTTCTTGATTGGACACGCACAGAATAAACATTATACCATGCCCAAATGCGTTTCACAATCAGAAAATTGATCCAGGAGTGCAATCAAACTAGCAACCAATTTTATTTTAAAGTTTACTTAAGGCTTACATTAACATTGCAATGAAGTTACTGTGAAAGTCCCCGAGTCGCCACACTCCGACGGCTGTTCGGGGTCAATGCACCTAACCAGCAAGTCTTTCGGACTGTGGGAGGAAACCAGAACACCCAATGGAAACCCACGCAGACATGGGGGGAACATGCAAACTCCATACAGACAGTTAACCAAGCTGGGTATCGAACCCGGGTCCCTGGCGCTGCGAGGCAGCAGTGCTAACCACTGTGCCACCGTGTTTTTCTAAAACAGCAAAGTACCAGAGGCACAAACTGACAAATGAACAATTTATATGGCCGGGCTGGCTGAGAGGCAAAGAGACACCAAAGAAACTCCTTTCTTTTACAAATTATGATTACTTATTTACTAAATTTACCAAATGTCACCTATATGTGGTTTGGATTTCGAAGATTAATGAGTGAATCTGAAGTATTACAAAATTACTATTCTTCACACTGCAACGCACCAATAATTTACTTTCAAATCATTGATGAAACTATCAGAAAGATTAATAAACTTAATTGAAAAAAGGCTTCCACAAGACTTCATAGTGTCATTGACAAGCAAAGCAGGATTCACAAGATTTTACATCATATACAAATACTTTCAGATGAGAAGAGAACGTGGCATCAATTATTTGCAGCAGGATAAGACAAGTTAAACTTGTTTCTACTACATCAAGTTCTTTTTAATCTCATTGATGGCAGAAACGTCAATACTGCCAATTACTGACAAGTTAGCACTTTTGGTGGTCTGCCAAGACTATAATTTTCAATGTGGAATGCTCAAGTATGTGGCAGCCTATCTGGACATTTCACAAAGCATTTACAGGACAGGAAGCATAACTGCCCTATCATATTTCATTAGATGATCGCCAACTAAAATTTAACACAAAACAACATACAATGCTGGAAATACTCAGGCCAGACAGCATCTGTGGAGAGAAACAGAGTTAACATCTCCACAGACGCTGACTGAGTATTTTTGCATGTTATGTTTTTATTTTGGATTCTGCAGCATCCACAGTATTTTGCTTTTGCATTAGCCCAAGTTCAATACTCTGCCTTACCCCCTTACAGATGCTGGCTGCACAGCTGTGAATTTTCAGCACTTTATTTGTATGCCATTTTGCAGTTTTTCAACAAATACACATAAGAATCAATTCAGAGCAACACAGGGACTATGCAATTGATTTAATGTACACTGCTGTCAAAATGAGTGATTTGAAATTTTACAACCTAGAAACACTTAGTCAAAAATCTAAATAAGTCTTCCTCACAACATGCCAAATATTTTATTTTTGATGAAATGATAGTCCCTCTTGTAGCAAAAATCCAAAATGTAGCAAGCAAACGTCAGAACCTGAATAATGGAACTTCAACATAGCTTTGAAATCAGGATGTATTCCCACATTCTGATAAATTGCAGAGATTATACCTGCGGTCCATTTCCTTGTTAACCTACTCAAAAGCTTAGTCTGTAGTGCACAAGGTGCATTAAGTACATCAGTGGTCAAACACAACTCGAACAGGAGAGGCAAGTAAAGTTTCATACAAACGGGAGCAAATTTCCAAATGTTGAAATGCAAAGCAACTCAAAGCTTTATGCTCATTAAGTGCTGACAAATTTTGTCTTTCAATGAAGTTTACTCTCAACTCATTCAGATAGAAGGAAGGGATGGAAGCAAATCAAAGGGAAAAGCTTTAAAATAATTTAAGACCTTTTTACAAGCAGTTGCATTTAGGACAGAGGAAATATCCAAGTACAAATATACACGACTCAATATCCACCACTCCCCAAGCTTACACAATGGCTTCAGTCGCTTTCCCAATTTCCTGCAGGGCTGTGCATAAAGCAATTTCATCCAGCCTGACCAAGAATGATCCCAACCTCAACAAATATTATCCAAGTAAGGGAGTGGGATGTAATCAATTAGGCAAGTTATGTGGCACTTGATTATCAAGGCCTGAGAAAGCAAGTAAATTTTGTACAATTATATATATTTTTTAAAATATTGCTCACAATGGGCAGCTACATTCTTTATTCTTGTCCGAATTCTTTGTAGCCACCCACAAATTTCAACTTTAAAAACCGCTTTCAAAAATTACTTTTAATATTCGAGTTAATCCCTCTGGAAAGTTAGCAAAAGGCTGCTTCCATGATGAAGCAAAAATACCCACTGCCTTCAACAGTCCAAATATTTAAGTACATAAAATTAAGTTAGAAAACTAGTGTCATGACCAATATAGGAACATATACTGCTAAACCGCTCAAACCTGTTCTGCCAATCACTGCATTCAAGTTTATCAAAAGACTTTTAAAGTATAGAGCATTGAAAGTGTACAATGCTCTAGGAAATGCATAACAGTACAATTCTAGATTTGTCTTCAAAGTTGCTGACAATGTCTGCAGAAAGTACTTGGGCATCCACATGAGTGAAGCACTTTTGTGAATCACTCTCTTGGTAGTGGAAGAAATGGTGATTAATAGCACACTGATGAATTAAAGGCATCACATCAGCCCTCGTCAGTCCCTCGAAATGAGATGACATCTCCCAGATTCATCACATCAGAATGTGTTGATTTACTGATAAATTGAACATCCTCTAAAACTAGTGTTACAAATACGTTAAAATAAATATGCTCTATTTTCCATCCTAGAATATTCTTAAATGGCCTAATTTTGTTTGTACCAGCTTTCATTCAGAGTAGTTGGGTTTACATCACCACTCAGGACTGTTGTAGAGATGCATTCTGGTGAAAACTTAATTATTGCAAGTTATTGATTGGAACCCCACCTACCATGAAAAATACTGTTTGCATGCTAGTCAGGAAACTATCAATTCCACTGTGATTTGCATCAAGTTTCAATGAGGATAAAGCTTTGATGTTACTGCCCTGTAACGTTTATTTTATTTAGGATATCAGCTTTTGATTTGACGTTGCAAGATAAATACACTCGGTCTTTTTTTCCCCTTACCATGCCAAAAGTCACAGAATCCCTACAGTGCAAAAGGAGGCCATTCGGCCCATTGGGCCTGCACCTGACAACAATCCTACCCAGGCCCTATTCCCGCAACGCCATGTTTTTACCTTGCTAACCCCCCTAGCACTCAGGGTCAATTTAGCATGGCCAATCAACCTAACCCACACATCTTTGGAGTCAACTGCTTTCCACACTGCAAAAATTGTGGAAATCTTTATTTATGGCAAGACTTCAATAAAGTCTTGAGAAAAATCTTGAATTAGCCAGTGTTACAATTATTAATTTGACATGCATCACGTGCCACATGAAGTGTTATTTGATCAAATCAAATGAATTTTACAAATGCAGTGTAATGAGTGGAGACCAATGACAATCACAGAATCATACAACACAAAAAGACAGCAGTCAATCACATGTATGCAGGCTCCCCTTATTCGCCCTATCAAAATACCGCATGATTTGGAAAATCTCAAATTTCCTCTAGACCTTATGTAATTTGACTTTGATGATTAACACAAGTTTTGAGACCTCTCAGCATGTTTTGTACTATGTGGTAGTGAACATTTTTATTTGCAAAAATGCATTTTTTTTAAAATGCTCCAAATCAGAACCAAAGTATCAAAAAAATGCAACGGGTTCAGCCAGTGATTTCGCCAGGAATCTTATCCAGCAGGAAGCTGGTATAATACAACCCCGATAAATCTGTTCACAGCTTATCAAAGTAGCTTCCATTTATTAAAAAGCCTTTCCTTGTTGAGAATTCAAAAAATATACACATGCACCAGCAATCCAGAACCACAACAAACACACTGGGTATAAAACCAGAAACTGTTGGAAATGCTCAGCAAGTCTGGTGGCAGAAAAACAAGAGTTAACATTTCAGGCCTATGACCTTTCATCAAAACTCAGATGAAAGGCCACAAACCAGAAGCACGGACTCTATTTCTCTCTCCACGGATACCACCACACCTGAGTATTACCAACATTTTGTTTTTAATTTCAGATTTCCAGAACTTACAGTATTTTGCATTTAAACAAATGGGGCATTCAAGTTAGGGGCTACTGCAGGCTGGAGAATAAAATATTTTAGAGCAACAGCATTATTACCGCTGAATACATCCTCACAGAATCAAAAGATTCCTATTCACGTATAAATACTACACAAAATAGCGAGGGGACCAATAATCTTTCAATCAGTTTCAAGGCTCCAACACACAGATAGTTTCCACAGATAGCAGCAACCCTTTTGCAGGTTATTGAATCAAAGGAGTGTTCACAGCCAAGGTTGATGCTGCCCTGACACCCTCCAACAATTTTTGAATAATTCACAAAAAGCAATCAGCAGCAGGGATCTCTGCAAATGTATTTTATTCCTACCCCTCCCCCATCACATTCATAAGAACATAAGAACATAAAAAATAGGAGCAGGAGTAGGCCATCTAGCCCCTCGAGCCTGCCCCGCCATTCAGTAAGATCATGGCTGATCTGAAGTGGATCAGTTCCACTTACCCACCTGCTCCCCATAACCCCTAATTCCCTTACCAATCAGGAATCCATCTATCCATATTCAACGAGGTAGCCTCCACCACTTCAGTGGGCAGAGAATGCCAGAGATTCACCACCCTGAGAGAAGTAGTTCCTCCTCAACTCTGTCCTAAACTGACCCCCCTTGGAATTCTCCATTGGAAAGAGGCTAAGAAGTTACTAGAGACCTCATTGTTCCACCTCAGATATGCTAGCTCAGCACAACAAATGGTCAAATCTGGTACATCAAGTGGAAGATCATAAATTGCCTGGATTCACTACAGTTCGCCTACTGCCGCATCAGGTCCACAGCAAACGCCATCTCCCTGGCCATGCACTCAACCCTGGAACATCTAGATAACAAAGACACCTATGTCAGACTCTTATTTATTGACTACAGCTCAGCCTTCAACACCATTATTCCTATGAAACTCACCTCCAAACTCTGTGGCCTGGGCCTCAGTTCCTCCCTCTGCAGCTGGATCCTGAACTTCCTAACCCACTGACCACAGTAATTAAGGATAGGCAACAATACCTCCTCCAAGATCATCTTCAACACCGGTGCCCCACAAGGCTGTGTTCTCAGCCCCCTACTATACTCCTATGTATAGTATGACTATGTCATGACACGTGGTCAAATTCCGCTCCAACTCGATTTTCAAGTTTGCTGATGACACCACCATAGTGGGTCGGATCTCAAACAATGATGAGACAGAGTACAGGAAAAAGATACAAAAGTCTGAGGTCACGTACGAACCTACTCAAGAACAGCTTCTTCCCTGTTGCCATCCGACTTTTGAATGGACCTACCTTGCACTAAATTGATCTTTCTCAACATCCTAGCTATGACTGTAACACTACATTCTGCACTCTCTCCTTTCCTTCTCTATGAACGGTATGCTTTGTCTGGATAGTGTGCAAGAAACAATACTTTTCACTGTATACTAATATATGTGACAATAATAAATCAAATTAAATGTTACAGGAATAAGAAAAACCATAGAGATATGTGCTCAACATGGCTGCGTGCTACAGGAGCTACAGCTCCCCACTACTTGCACTGTTCCCACTTATCCTGGACAGCTGCTGATAGTGGGCAAACACCATTAAGATAGATGCCAATTACAAAGAAACTTGCTTCAGCACATGACTATTTCAGGTAGTTCAAGCAGCTGTTTGTACCTCATTGAGGTACAATTACTGCATTTGTCATTGTCCTTTGAGACAGCACTACTGCCTTCAGCTAAGTGCTCCTGCAATAAAATACCACGGTATAAATGAGCCCCAGTTCAGCTCTCCATAGCCGAGAGTAGTTTCTTTGGCACATATCATTCAATCCTAATCCAGAGGTGAAAATAAGACCGCTGTGTACTTCAGCTCCGTTCAGCTCCCCAACAATATACATGATAACTAGACCACCATTTCTCCTTCTCCAATCATTCTGTCAATAACAAAACTGGGGTGGGGTACCTGGAGTGACAAATAGAAAGAGAAAGTACAGAGATTCCCTCCATTGTTTTCAAAAGTTTCTTGGGCACACTGGCCACTCTGTCAAGCAAACAAATTGCTTGGATACGAATGTGGCTACCATAAGCTGTAGGAAACATAACGCATTTGTCCACTAGCCAGGTTATGATTTACACCTTAACACCTGAAATAAAGTTCCTGTAGGACAACGAAGTGTACCATTGTCTCCATGCAAATAAATATTTGCAAGCATGTAATATCACCATTCTTCCTCAGGAAATTCCATGCCTTTACAACAATTGCAAGTGACATCCCAAATATATTTAAATGTATTCATAGGAAGAAAGATTATTCAATAAAACTTGCTTACACAAACTTCTTTACAATCACTTTGCATAAATTCTAAATATAACTATCCACATATTCTACTTCCTGAGCAACTTTAAAACGTAATAAATTTTGATGCAGCTGCATAAACTGGTGTAAAACACGTCAGCAAGAGCAGAAATCACATAAGCAATGGAAACTCAGCAGTGGCGTCTCCTTGCTGTATGATGCAATGCAAAGTAGCACTGGAGTGGCTACTAGCAATATTCCTTTCTCCAACTTGCAGCTGTACGCCATAAGGTATCTGGTAAACAAATTCAGAAGTATTGAAATGGACCACAAATGTAATTGAGGAATTCAAGTTCATTTAAGGTTTCCAGTCATATTTCTGGCACTTCATTTCTGATCATTTTACAACTCTCAGATTTGAACAAGCAATATTTTAAAAAATCACTATGTCAATGTATCCTAACAGTGTATTTTTACTAGCATATCTACAGAAAGTTTAGTTTCATGGTCAGAATTAGAACTGAACTTCGTTAATCAATTTGCTTTCCTGATGCTGCAAAACAAAAATCACAATATTAATGATTCTGCTTATCATAATGAATTACTTCTGATTTCAAAGCAAGTCTTTCACGTTAGGATTATGTTGGAATCGAAAGTGCAAGAATCCAGCTTTGAAAAGGCAATGTACTTTAATAACTATGCAATATCAGAATTTTTATGGCCTTAACACCAAATTCCTCCCTCTTATGATAGATCAAAATAATGCAAGTATACTGACCCTTCCATCCCTACTTCTGAATTGGTAAATAATTGTGTACAGCTAAAAAAAAAATGACTATAAAGCATTCCTCCAGACTTGTAACAATATTGTCCTGTGGACAGTTACTTGTAGGAGCTGTTCAGGTGTCCAACTGCATAAAGTATGCCAGGACCGCCTTTTGGTTCCTTTAGGGAATGGCAGCTATAATTCTGAAATTTACTGCATGGGGAACTGATAACTTATAATCTATCATTCTTTGGCAGAGTGCCTGGATCTGTCCACCCCAACTCAAATTCACTAATCTTATACACACTTTCTTCAAAATAATCTAGTTATTTACTATAAAATGCTTTTATCCAGAAAAGGTATGCCAGCAACCAGCTTTTTAGGTGTCCAGATCACCAACAACCTGTCCTGGTCCCCCCCATGCCGAAACTATAGTTAAGAAAGCCCACCAATGCCTCTACTTTCTCAGAAGGCTAAGGAAATTTGGCTCGTCAGCTACGACTCTCACCAACGTCTATGGATGCACCATAGAAAGCATTCCTTCTGGTTGTATCATAGCTTGGTATGGCTCCTGCTCTGCCCAAGCATGCAAGAAACTACAAAGGGTCATGAATGAAGCCCAGTCCAGCACGCAAACCAGCCTCCCATCCATTGACTGTCTACACTTCCCGCTGCCTTGGAAAAGCCGCCAGCATAATTAAGGACCCCATGCACCTCAGACGTACTTTCTTCCACCATCTTCCGTTGGGGAAAAGATACAAAAGTCTGAGGTCACATACCAACCGACTCAAGAACAGCTTCTTGCCTACCATCAGACTTTTGAATGGACCTACCTTGCGCTAAGTTGATCTTTCACTACACCCTAGCTATGACTGTAACACTACATTCTGCACTCTCTCGTTTCCTTCTCTATGAAAAGTATGCTTTGTCTGTATAGCGTGCAAGAAACAATACTTTTCACTGTATACTAATACATGGGACAATAATTTTTAAAAGTTTATTTATTCGTCACAAGTAGGCTTACATTAACATTGCAATGAAGTTACTGTGAAAATCCCCTAGTCGCCACACTCCAGTGCCTGTTCGGATACACTGAGGGAGAATTTAGCACGGCCAATGCACCTAATCAGCATATCTTTTGGACTGTGGGAGGAAACCCACACAGATACAGGGAGAACGTGCAGACTCCTCACAGTGACCCAAGCCAGGAATCGAACCAGAGTCCCTGGCACTTTGAGGCAGCAGTGTTACTACTGAGCCCAATAAAATCAGTTTTAGATCACAGGCTAACTATGAGGGACATGATATTTGCAATCTCAATGGAAGCACTATTTAGAAATTATGTTTTTTTTTAAAAATCAATGTTATTATTCCAAATTAAAAAAGCACTGCAATATCCATTTACTATTCTTGATAAAGAAACTGAAATTCAAATATTCTGGCTTTCTTCAACTGTAGACAGAAAGAATACAACTCATACCATTATTTGAGTTTTGTGAGTTAATTCACACCATTTTCACGAAGTGTCAGTGAGTTTCCCAAGTCAAACAAAAGAACGTCAGACCAACTCAGTCATTGCATTGGTCTAAATATTTGCTTATTTCACTCCAACTGCTAAAAGTTTTTGCATGTTGCAGTTAATTAAAGCCAAGAATGAAAATAACTTTTATTCTTTGAAATAAACAGTGCCCATTCTGGTTTGCAGTTGTAACCAACGTGCCTGAACTATTTTATGTATGGCATGTTTTCAAGATTACACTGCACTGTAATTTGTACAAACTACATTAAATGATAGATACACTGTCATTTGGTGATTCCAAAAATCAAATATGTACCAGAACTATCAGATAATAAGGATGAGTGACAAAGATTCCAAATGCATATCCATGGATTATCTCTTTTTGTTCCTTCTGCATCCTGCCCCATGACCAGTTCAACTAATTATAACCAAGAGACCTGTTTAGGTAAAACAGCCAGTGCCAATATTAAACACTGAGCAATGTGAAATAAAACTCAACACTATTAAGTAGCAGCAATGCATCTTAGTCAGCCCCAAATATTACTGATATTTTTCAGATCCCATATCAACTGTCTCCGATTTGCTTCCAATTTCCACCCCTCTATCACCTTCACATGGTCCATCTCTGACAGTTCTCTTCCCTTCCTTGACCTCTCTGTCCCCATTTCTGGTGACAAACTTTCCACCAGTATCCATTACAAGCCCATCTACTCCCACAACTACCTTGACTACAGCTCTTCACACCCCACATCCTGTAAGGACTCCATCCCATTCCTTCACCGCATCTGTTCAGATGATGCCACTTTCCAAAATAGCGCTGCCGATATGTCTTCCTTCTTCCTCAATCGTATTTTTCACCCACTGTGGTTGACAGGACTCTCAACCGCGTCTGACCCATCCTCCAAGCCACCGCTCCCACCCCTCTTCCCACCCTCCCAGAACCAGGATAGGCTCCCCCTTGTCTTCACTTTACGCCCCACCAACCTCCACATTCAAAGGATCATCCTACACCATTTCCGCCAACTCCAGCATGATGCCACTACTCAACATATCTTCTCCTCACTCCCACTGTCAGCATTCCGCAGGGACCGTTCTCTCTGGGACATCCTGGCCCACTCCTCTGTCACACCCAACACCTCACCCCCTGCCCACAGCACCTTCCCATGCAATCGTAGAAGGTGCAACACCTGCCCCTTTACCTCCTCGCTGTTCACCATCCCAGGTCCTAAACACCCCTTTCAGGTGAAGCAGTGTTTCACATGCACCTCTTTCAATTTGGTCTATTACATTCGCTGTACCCAATGCAGTCTACTCTACATCAGACAGACCAAATGTAGACTGGGTGACCGTTTTGCTGAACGCCTTTGGTCCGTCCACAAACAGGACCCAGACCTTCCTGTCGCTTGCCACTTCAACACACCATCCTGCTCTCCTGTCCACATGTCCGTCTTTGGCCTTTTGCAATGTTCTAGCGAGAAAAAAAAGCACTCTGACAAAGGGTCTTCCAGACTCAAAACGCTGGCCTTATTCTCTCTCCACAGATGCTGTCAGACCTACTGAGATTTTCCAGCATTTTTGTTTTTGTCTCCCGGCGTGTTTTTTCATTAAAAATAAGCATCTTCATCACAAATGCACTGGATTGAGACTTCCTGAATTTATGTCACAGTGAACCCCTGCAGACAGTAATGGCTCAAGACTTCTATTTGTCTATGCTGGATTCAAACCAGTTCACAGACCTCAAGACAGAACCATGCACCCAGATTCTATTATCCAATGAAACAACATATTTTCATGTACCTGTCCCTGCAGACCAACACCCAAGTTCTGTAAAATCTAGTGTTGGACTCTCAGAAATGTCTGAAGATCATGAATCAGCTGATTTGAGTGTCTATACTCTAAATAGTTTGCCAAATCAAGAATCCTATTTTTCTTTCAACAGAAGAGGGAAGGTGAGTCATAAAAATACAAAATTGCAAGAAATGTGGCAAAACCATTGTGTCAAATGCTCCAGAAATTCCACGTCAAATCAAGGGTTTGAAATACATTTATAATCCATAGAATGCAGTGCCTGAAATTGTGACAATTCAACTGCAATTTTCAAAAGGGAATTGAATAACTACTCGAGGAAAAATTTCCAGGGCTGAGTTGGGTGGGATTAATTGGATTGCTCTTTCAAACAGCTGACACAGGCATGATGAGTTAAATTGTCTCATTCTGTGCTGTATGATTCAATGATTCTCAGACAAAATCATCCAGTTACTTGTTAAGGTATCAAATTAGCAAACCAGGGTTCAGTATCAAATTGGAAGGAGAGAAAACAGGGAAAAAGCTGAGAAAATATTAAACTGATAAACAGAGCTAAAGAAAATTGCAGTGCAGCAATGCACCTCAAAGAACTAAAGCAAAGGGAATAAAGAATCAAGTGAAATGTAGAAACAAAAAGTAGAAGTACCACTGAAGATATTTTTATTTCAAGAAACACATTTTTTAATAATAATAGTTTTACCCCAAGGCATCAATACAAAAACCAACATGGGCTTCTGAAATCAGAAGAAACTAGTTTCTTGATGGGGGTTTGTCACTATCCTATACACAGGGGTTTCAATATGCTTACATCTTAGCCCCTTAATTGACTTTTTATACAAACAGAAAATGCTTATTTGTAAATGTAAACTGCTACAATTCCGACAAGTCCAAACTTATTTGAAACTGAAGAACACTTAAAGTACAATGATTAAATTTTGTTTTATTGACTTGGCAGCAAGCAGGAAATCAGTTAACAACATTGTGTTCTGAACAAAAAAACCCTCCTCCATTATTACTCATCTCAGGAACACTGCCAGTCAAAGAGGGAAGTGATGAAACTGGTGACAGCAATGACTAAAATTTTTCAACTGCTGCATCTTACTGTTCCAATTGTTACAATCCCAGTTGATGTTATAACTGAACGAGAAGATCCCAGAATGGGACCGTGACTCAAAAGACTAACTTCTGCTTTTTAAAAAAAAAAGTGGAGGAACAGAGGGAATTAGTTTTAACAAGAAAAAACCTTTGTTAAACATGAAAAAAATGGGTTATGGCACACCTTTATTCCCCCTCTATCTTAACAATTACACATGGGTTTTAGGATTAACACAGATTTCAAAGTATATCTTAAGCTACAATGGTCTCATTAACACAAAGTTCCATTTTAAGCAAACAAGATGACTGTGGAAAAATACTTGAATCCAAGTTAGAGTTTGCGGCTTTCTCCTCAGAATCCCCCCAGATGATTGTGTCAAGAGTGTTTTCAAACTCCCAAAAACACATTTCTCTGATAACAATGCTCTTGAGGTTTGCATTCTGAAATCCAGACCAGGTTTTCCAAATGACCTGTTTAAACAAAGCTTCTGCTCAACAGCAAATCCAATCCATAATTTTACACCAACCCCTTTTAGGATTTCCTTGTCTTGACTGCTGTGCAAACTGTTCACAATTGCTTTAACTCTCAATTCCCAGATTCTTATTAAAATGGCATCAGATGTTTCAGTTACCACTGAAGTCTCCTGCCCCACTTTAAATCTGATTACTGCAATTGTCTCCAACTCAGAACCCTTTGTTTGCTCTTCAAATGCTTCTGAACAATACCTTGGTCTCTGTTCTCTTAACTCCAGTAGTCTTAAACATTCTTTCTGTTCCACTTCCCTGTTCTTGTTCCTTAGGAAGCTGGCATTATTACAACTCCTTTGTCCTGTCCAGCTTCTCCTGGCAGAGTTGAGAGATATTCACTCCCCAGTGTCCTGTCTCCAACTGCAATATATCCAACTAAAACTAAAAAGCTTTTTTACCCAAGGGCCTCCAGTTGCTAAGCAAATAACTCCTACTTCTATTTACTCTTCACAACATAGCCCTCTCGAAGCTATTGACCCAACCCCCACACATACAAACACCTTTGTCCAACATGAACCTATCAATTTTATCTTTCCAAGCACAGAAACATTAAATTAAACACTCAAAACTATAGCTTATTCCTAATGTTTACCACTACAAATCTAAATCCCTTAAAACTACCTCTGTTTTCCTAACACAATAATTAATGTCCTCCTTAACCATATTTTCCCTGCAAACCTCTATCAGCTTTCCCAAAAGTACAAAACCTAAATTTCCATGAAGCAAATATATCCAAATTATTTTTGCTCTCTTCCAAGCTTGAATATTTAAAACTATGAATTATTTTACTATGGATGCAGATATATCCTTTAAAATTAGTACAGAAAAGCTACCACGGACTTGTGACTACATATGGAAGAATTTCAAGCTATCAAAGTAAATACTCCTTCAAGTAAATAGGAATCAACGTTTTGAAAAGTAGACTCAAAACCTGTAGACATTGTGTACATTTGCTCTAATTTTTATTCTCCTTTCTTCCCTGCTCTCCATGACAGTGATTCATGCTCAGTTACCGTGTCACAGGTACCCCAGCCTTCTTGTGCCTCAACTAAATGGGCAATTCCAAGCTGGCAGGCTATTCAACAGTGGAATACTTCAAAATGCGAGGCAGATATTGTCCTATATATGGATACTTTCAAACCAAATCAGAGTGGGTACCATAAATTAATTTCCTCACTGTCTGCACCCCCACCCTGGATTAATGAGGCAAGCATAGTGCCTCTCAGTTGCCCGAACTGAAATCAGCTAAGAATAAAGCATCGGACAAAACGGCACGGACAAAACGGACAATGGGGCGGCACGGTAGCAGTGGCTAGCACTGCTGCTTCACAGCTCCAGGGACCTGGGTTCGATTCCCGGCTTAGGTCACTGTCTGTGTGGAGTTTGCACATTCTCCTAGTGTCTGCGTGGGTTTCCTCCGGGTACTCCGGTTTCCTCCCACAGTCCAAACATGTGTGGGTTAGGCTGATTGGCCATGTTAAAATTGTCCCATAGTGTCCTGAGATGTGTAGATTAGAGAGATTAGCGGGTGAAATATGTAGGGATATGAGGGTAGGGCCTGGTTGGGATTGTGGTCGGTGCAGACTCGATGGGCCAAATGGCCTCCTTCTGCACTGTAGGGTTTCTATGATTCTAAAACCTAGGAATTCCCCAGTTTGAAACTCTCTAGACGTCATCAAGTAGCACATTCAACTCAATGAACGATAGCAACTGTATCTTTTGCTTTAAAGAGGTAGCATTTCAGTTAAATTTTAAAAGCTCCTTCTTTCTTCTTGGGTATCCTTAAAATAGTGCCTTCCTACTCTGAAAGTGCCTTGGGATTCTGGCACCCACTATTCTAAGATGTCAAAAAAACATATCATTTTAAAATATAGAAACACTCCTTTGTCCGAAAGAAAGCTCTTAAATCAGTCGTACTGTACACAAAATGTTCAACAAATTAGTCAGCTACCAACCTAATTCAAGATTTTCTGCCATATTACAAGTAGTAGTCAGGATCGAGCAATATATGAATTGAAAAGCATTAATTTGCAGTTGAGCAGGAGGATTCAATTCATGAATGGACTGATTACAATCAAGTTGAATTTCCAATCTCAAAGCATGAAACATCTTCGACAAAAAGTTATGAAACTCCCAGAGTACAATTTTTGATTGGTATTTTGGTTCAAGAGAGCCAAAACTCAGGCAACAATCTGGGGCGGGGGGGGAGGGGAGGGCCAGGGGCGGGGGGGGAGGGGAGGGCAGGGGCGGGGGGGGGAGGGGAGGGCAGGGGCGGGGGGGAGGGGAGGGCAGGGGCGGGGGGGGAGGGGAGGGCAGGGGCGGGGGGGGAGGGGAGGGCAGGGGCGGGGGGGGAGGGGAGGGCAGGGGCGGGGGGGGAGGGGAGGGCAGGGGCGGGGGGGGAGGGGAGGGCAGGGGCGGGAGGGGAGGGCAGGGGCGGGGGGGGAGGGGAGGGCAGGGGCGGGGGGAGGGGAGGGCAGGGGCGGGGGGAGGGGAGGGCAGGGGCGGGGGGAGGGGAGGGGAGGGGCGGGGGGAGGGGAGGGCAGGGGCGGGGGGGGAGGGGAGGGCAGGGGCGGGGGGGGAGGGGAGGGCAGGGGCGGGGGGGAGGGGAGGGCAGGGGCGGGGGGGGAGGGGAGGGCAGGGGCGGGGGGGGAGGGGAGGGCAGGGGCGGGGGGGGAGGGGAGGGCAGGGGCGGGGGGGGAGGGGAGGGCAGGGGCGGGGGGGGAGGGGAGGGCAGGGGCGGGGGGGGGGAGGGGAGGGCAGGGGCGGGGGGGGAGGGGAGGGCAGGGGCGGGGGGGGAGGGGAGGGCAGGGGCGGGGGGGGAGGGGAGGGCAGGGGCGGGGGGGGAGGGGAGGGCAGGGGCGGGGGGGGAGGGGAGGGCAGGGGGGGAGGGGAGGGCAGGGGCGGGGGGGGAGGGGAGGGCAGGGGCGGGGGGGAGGGGAGGGCAGGGGCGGGGGGGAGGGGAGGGCAGGGGCGGGGGGGAGGGGAGGGCAGGGGCGGGGGGGAGGGGAGGGCAGGGGCGGGGGGGGAGGGGAGGGCAGGGGCGGGGGGGGGAGGGGAGGGGGGAGGGGAGGGCAGGGGCGGGGGGGGAGGGGAGGGGAGGGCAGGGGCGGGGGGGGAGGGGAGGGCAGGGGCGGGGGGGGGAGGGGAGGGCAGGGGCGGGGGGGGGAGGGGAGGGCAGGGGCGGGGGGGGGAGGGGAGGGCAGGGGCGGGGGGGGAGGGGAGGGCAGGGGCGGGGGGGGAGGGGAGGGCAGGGGCGGGGGGGAGGGGAGGGCAGGGGCGGGGGGGGAGGGGAGGGCAGGGGCGGGGGGGGAGGGGAGGGCAGGGGCGGGGGGGGAGGGGAGGGCAGGGGGGAGGGGAGGGCAGGGGCGGGGGGGGAGGGCAGGGGCGGGGGGGGGAGGGGAGGGGCGGGGGGGAGGGGAGGGCAGGGGCGGGCAGGGGCGGGGGGGGAGGGGAGGGCAGGGGCGGGGGGGAGGGGGAGGGCAGGGGCGGGGGGGGGAGGGGAGGGCAGGGGCGGGTGGGGAGGGGAGGGCAGGGGCGGGGGGGGAGGGGAGGGCAGGGGCGGGGGGGAGGGGAGGGCAAGGGCGGGGGGGAGGGGAGGGGCGGGGGGGAGGGGAGGGGCGGGGGGAGGGGAGGGGCGGGGGGGAGGGGAGGGCAGGGGCGAGGGGGGAGGGGAGGGGAGGGCAGGGGGGAGGGGAGGGCAGGGGGGGAGGGCAGGGGCGGGGGGGAGGGGAGGGCAGGGGCGGGGGGGGAGGGCAGGGCAGGGGCGGGGGGGGAGGGGAGGGCAGGGGCGGGGGGGAGGGGAGGGCAGGGGCGGGGGGGGAGGGGACGGCAGGGCTGGGGGGGGAGGGATAATGGGACGGCAGGGGTGGGGGGGAGGGATAATGGGACGGCAGGGGTGGGGGGGGGGGAGGGATAATGGGACGGCAGGGGTGGGGGGTAGGGATAATGGGACGGCAGGGGTGGGGGGGAGGGATAATGGGACGGCAGGGGTGGGGGGGAGGGATAATGGGACGGCAGGGGTGGGGGGGAGGGATAATGGGACGGCAGGGGTGGGGGGGAGGGATAATGGGACGGCAGGGGTGGGGGGGGAGGGAAAATGGGACGGCAGGGGTGGGGGGGGAGGGATAATGGGACGGCAGGGGTTGGGGGAGGGGACGGCAGAAGTGGGGGGGGAGGGATAATGGGACGGCAGGGGTGGGGGGGGAGGGACAAAGGGGCGGCGGGGGTGGGGAGGGATAAACTGGCGGCGGGGGTGGGGAAGGGAGGGACAAAAGGGCGGCAGGGGTGGGGGAGGGAGTGACAAAGGGCGGCAGGGGTGGGGGAGGGAGTGACAAAGGGCGGCAGGGGTGGGGGAGGGAGGGACAAAGGGCGGCAGGGATGGAGGGACAAAGGGGCGGCGGGGGTGGGGAGGAGGGAGGGAGGGGCAGCAGGAGTGGGGAGGGGCAGCAGGGGTGGGGAGGGGGGAGGGACGGGACAGCAGGGGTGGGGGAGGGACGGGACAGCAGGGGTGGGGGAGGGACGGGACAGCAGGGGTGGGGGAGGGACGGGACAGCAGGGGTGGGGGAGGGACGGGACAGCAGGGGTGGGGGAGGGACGGGACAGCAGGGGTGGGGGAGGGACGGGACAGCAGGGGTGGGGGAGGGACGGGACAGCAGGGGTGGGGGAGGGACGGGACAGCAGGGGTGGGGGAGGGACGGGACAGCAGGGGTGGGGGAGGGACGGGACAGCAGGGGTGGGGGAGGGACGGGACAGCAGGGGTGGGGGAGGGACGGGACAGCAGGGGTGGGGGAGGGACGGGACAGCAGGGGTGGGGGAGGGACGGGACAGCAGGGGTGGGGGAGGGACGGGACAGCAGGGGTGGGGGAGGGACGGGACAGCAGGGGTGGGGGAGGGACGGGACAGCAGGGGTGGGGGAGGGACGGGACAGCAGGGGTGGGGGAGGGACGGGACAGCAGGGGTGGGGGAGGGACGGGACAGCAGGGGTGGGGGAGGGACGGGACAGCAGGGGTGGGGGAGGGACGGGACAGCAGGGGTGGGGGAGGGACGGGACAGCAGGGGTGGGGGAGGGACGGGACAGCAGGGGTGGGGGAGGGACGGGACAGCAGGGGTGGGGGAGGGACGGGACAGCAGGGGTGGGGGAGGGACGGGACAGCAGGGGTGGGGGAGGGACGGGACAGCAGGGGTGGGGGAGGGACGGGACAGCAGGGGTGGGGGAGGGACGGGACAGCAGGGGTGGGGGAGGGACGGGACAGCAGGGGTGGGGGAGGGACGGGACAGCAGGGGTGGGGGAGGGACGGGACAGCAGGGGTGGGGGAGGGACGGGACAGCAGGGGTGGGGGAGGGACGGGACAGCAGGGGTGGGGGAGGGAGGGACAGCAGGGGTGGGGGAGGGAGGGACAGCAGGGGTGGGGGAGGGAGGGACAGCAGGGGTGGGGGAGGGAGGGACAGCAGGGGTGGGGGAGGGAGGGACAGCAGGGGTGGGGGAGGGAGGGACAGCAGGGGTGGGGGAGGGAGGGACAGCAGGGGTGGGGGAGGGAGGGACAGCAGGGGTGGGGGAGGGAGGGACAGCAGGGGTGGGGGAGGGAGGGACAGC
Source organism: Mustelus asterias (assembly GCF_964213995.1). Taxonomy (NCBI): domain Eukaryota; kingdom Metazoa; phylum Chordata; class Chondrichthyes; order Carcharhiniformes; family Triakidae; genus Mustelus; species Mustelus asterias. Next base: position 91,079,711 of record NC_135812.1, on the reverse strand, counting down.
AGGGGTGGGGGAAGGAGGGACAGCAGGGGTGGGGGAGGGAGGGACAGCAGGGGTGGGGGAGGGAGGGACAGCAGGGGTGGGGGAGGGAGGGACAGCAGGGGCGGGGGAGGGAGGGACAGCAGGGGTGGGAGAGGGAGGGGAGAAGGGGCAGGAGTGAGGAGGGAAAAGGGGCAGGATTGGGGGGAGTGTCAAGGGGCAGCAAGGGTCGGGGAGGAAGGGGAGAAAGGGCAGTCACGTTGGGGGAGGAGTAGGGGCAGCAGGGGTGGAGAGGCTGGGGGGAAGTGGCAGCGGGGGTGGGGAGGGAGGGGAGACAGGGCAGCGGGGGTGGGGAGGGAGGGGTGGATGGGCAGACAGGAAGGCAGCAGGTTGGTGGGATGGACAAAGACCGAGAGTGACCAAGATAAATTTCCTGTCATTTTTATTTGTTGCATTTGTTGGATGTGGATGCTAATTACAGGTACTATGAATTTTACATCTCGGCATAAATGAGTTTTAATTGTTCAAAAGGATTTTAATTGATTGCTAAATTTTATTGAACCCAAGACAAAATTTGATAAGGTTCATAAATCTTGAATTTTCTGAAATGTAGGTCCATTGTAGAATCTATCCATTTTTATGTAACTGTGCATGTCAGCAGTAAAATCATCTATTTATTGCTTGCCTTAAAACTTCTGGTCTGTCTTTCGTGCTGATCATCAACTAGAGTCTATATTTTAGTACTTGAATAATATATAGCCAATTATTACAAAGCTTTCAAAAAGGCTTTGCTTTCACCTTTCCCGGACTCTTCTTGCTTCAGCCATGCTGCCTCCTTCACCCAGAATGCCGGAATTCAATGTCCTGCATTTCTCCATAACAAATGGCTCTTCAGCTGAATTATTTGGCATTGCAATAGAAAATAAACATTGTTTCCATATTCCCCTCAAAAGAATTAGCAAAATATAGACATTAGTACCCCAATACAATGAATCAATATATGAATGGTTCACCTAACATTTTCATTTCATGACATTGTTTCAAATCCTAACAAATTTTAAGTGTCACGTTAGATATTTACAGTCTATTACAAGATTGTTCAAGAACAATTAACTTTACAACTGATCGATACGCAAGGACTAGATGATATTACAAATTACCTGACCAATAAAATCGTAATAACTAAATCCATTTACAATTATCTATAAATTTCCCAATTAAGTTTAAATACAGTTTCATCTGAAGAATGAGAGTTGCATCAAAATCAAAGTCTCTTTGGTTTGGGTTAAAAGAACTCGTTTTAGCAGAGTTTCATGTCATACAGCCTGCAAACTTCAATAAAATTATTCCAAAAAGGATGTACCTCCAGTTCAAACTGTGGATGCAATTGGCTCACCACCAGAAGGGAGGAATTCATATTCCTGCATTGCCTGAGATTCCAATTCACTCACCTTTGTTAAATCCATCAGGTTTTGACCACATGCAAATTCAGAATAGGAAAAAAAGACACATGCTATGTCATCTCAGTGAATTGCACCCATCAATTAATCATAAAGCGACAGTTTTGTCAGTGGTTACAGAAATATGCTTCACCAAGCCCACCCACACGCCCAGCTGATGAAATTTGCAATTAAAAAGTACCTACGCAAGTAGAAAATTGCAGTTTACAGTGACGGATATAGGAAAATCACTTTGTGAATTCTAATGTACCAGTTTTGCAGTAGGATTGTAGGAAAAAAGTAGTAATTTAAGTCAGGCAATTCAGAGCAAAGTTAGTCCTAAATTATTTAACTTATTTTTGATTTCACTTCCTCTCTCGCTACATTTGCTAATTATATCTACCTACACGAAAGAAACCCCTTTGAAATCATCAGATCTACCCAAACTACGTAATGCGCAAAGTACTGATTTTCATAATTTCAAAATATGTTGCATGTCAGTTTGCTTACAGATTGGAAAAATGTGTACTGTCCATTCGTCTCTGAGGGACAAATTTACACTAAATTTTCCAAATTAACAGACTAAATCAAGATATTTTTTAAATTATTGAAAAAAATTAAACAGCACACTGATTCAAAGCATCTAGCTCAAAGTTCTAGCAAGGAAAATGCTGTTTAGAATAAATGTGCCAAGCTCTGATTTTAAAGTCAAAATTAAGCTTTACTTTAAACAGACTTACTATTTTAAACATTTGTCCTCCAGGGAGATCAAATAAAATTTACAAGTAGACAAATATCTTTTAGGTCAGTCATTTTTCCTCAATTGATGGGTACACCTTTACAATTTCTTAATGTTAGTCAAAACAAAACACAAAAAGCTAGCTTGTAGTTAACATAACATTAGCCACAGAACTTGGAAAGTCCCCTCTGAAAAATCTGGTGACTTTCAGGATTGTGTTTAATTTTATCGCGAACGTTTTCCACGGCAGGATTGAAGAAAGAATTCTGTTCGAGCCTCGAAAGATTTAATGTTTAATGAAATCCAAGATAATTTCGACCTTTAGACACCGTGTACCAATAAACGCGCGTATGTTGTGTATAGTCAAGCCTGCCCGTCCAACTAAAATTAGGGAGATGCTAACTGAAAATAATTTCGAATTTTTAAAAAAAGTTTGACAATAATGTGGAGTGGATTTCTAAATGGAAGAACCTAAACGTCGTAAAAAAAAATCCCAACTGAAGGATGCTTTCGTTTGTAAAGTTTATTTGAGTTAACCAGAAAAGTTCTCCTCCACCCGCCCAAAGCTGCAACTCGGAACACACCCTCCAGGAAGCCGCTGCTTTCTCGTTCCTTTCCCCAGGGTTGGGGGTGGTTTGGGGAGGGAGGCTTTGGAAAGCCCCGCGGCCCCTTCTCCCCCCCCCCCCCCCCCCCGGCTCGGTTACTCACCAGCTGGAACTCCCTGCGTCTGTCGTAAGCGTTCTGGATACCGCTGTCCGCCCACAGCGATCGGATGGCCGGCAAGTACGTGAGGAAAACCCGCGTCTCCATGAGGCCTACGGCCGCCCCGGTCAACGCCCTGGTGTCGAAACCCATCAGCACCTCGCCGTTCTGCTGGTTGCCGGGGTCCCCCCAGGGGATGCGGAGCTTCTCCCGGGCGTCCACCAGCACGCGGATCCCCTTCAGGATGTTGCTGTAGATGGTCCCCCTGAACTCCTCCTTGGCCTTCTGGTCGAAGTCCTGGCCGTGAATAATTCGCATCTGCTTGAGGAAAGTGCTCTTGCCGCTCTCGCCGGCCCCCAGCAGCAGGATTTTCACCAGCCGCCGCACGTAGGTCTTATCCCGGGAGATAAGCTCGTCGATCTGCTTGCTCTTGCGGAGCTGCTCGGCCTCTCGCTGGGTGAGGACGCAGCTCGGAAAACAAGCGGCCAACAAGGAGCGGGACGGCAGGAAATCCGCCATCTTTAGCATTCGATAACATAGTGAGGAGAGCGCGGGCACGGGCACGCGTTACCGCCGCCCGCAAGGGGAGGGGAGGGGGGGCGAGCGCTGACGTCAGGCGCGCTCCCCGGCCCCCGCCCTGCAGCGCCTCCACCGGCTGGAGGACTCGGCCGCTCTGAGGTTGTCATTGTGTGAACTGGTGGAATCATTCAGTCACAAGTAAGGCTTACATGAACACTGCAATGAAGTTACTGTGAAATTCCCCTTAATCATAGAAAGAAATCATAGAAACCCTACAGTGCAGAAAGAGGCCATTTGGCCCATCGAGTCTGCACCGACCACAATCCCACCCAGGCCCTGCCCCCTTACATATTAACCCGCTAATCCCTCGAACCTACACATCTCAGTACACTAAGGGGCAATTTTAGCATGGCCAATCAACCTAACCCGCACATCTAACCTAACCCGGACTGTGGGAGGAAACCGGAGCACCCGGAGGAAACCCACGCAGACACGAGGAGAATGTGCAAACTCCACACAGACATTAACCCAAGCCGGGAATCGAACCCAGGTCCCTGGAGCTGTGAAGCAGGAGTGCTAACCACTGTGCTACTGTGCCGCCCAACCACTGTGCTACCGTGCCGCCCACATAGTCTGGCACCTTGTGGTAAACACAGTAAGAAGTTTAACAACACCAGGTTAAAGTCCAACAGGTTTATTTGGTAGCAAAAGCCACACAAGCTTTCGAGGCTCTGAGCCCCTTCTTCAGGTGAGTGGGAATTCTGTTCACAAACAGAACTTATAAGACACAGACTCAATTTACATGAATAATGGTTGGAATGCGAATACTTACAACTAATCCAGTCTTTAAGAAACAAAACAATGGGAGTGGAGAGAGCATCAAGACAGGCTAAAAAGATGTGTATTGTCTCCAGACAAGACAATACACATCTTTTTAGCCTGTCTTGATGCTCTCTCCACTCCCATTGTTTTGTTTCTTAAAGACTGGATTAGTTGTAAGTATTCGCATTCCAACCATTATTCATGTAAATTGAGTCTGTGTCTTATAAGTTCTGTTTGTGAACAGAATTCCCACTCACCTGAAGAAGGGGCTCAGAGCCTCGAAAGCTTGTGTGGCTTTTGCTACCAAATAAACCTGTTGGACTTTAACCTGGTGTTGTTAAACTTCTTACTGTGTTTACCCCAGTCCAACGCCGGCATCTCCACATCATGACCTTGTGGTAAACCACTGTTAAGCTTATTGCCTGTGTGTATGTGACATGCCTGGGCATGCCCCTGCTGGCCCTGCCTGAGACTGCCCCCCTCCACTCCCCGGTCCAGGTATAAAGGTGACTGCTCCCCACCCCCCTGCCTCAGTCTCTGGACTAGTTCATCAGCATGGGTGTGCTCCAAGACTTTTGCGAATAAAAGCCTATTTGTTCTTGCATACAAACTAGTCTTTACTTGATTGATAGTGCATCACGCCTGTTCAGGTCAATGCACCTAACCAGCACACGTCTTTCAGTCTGTGGGAGAAAACCAGAGCACCCGGAGGAAACGCACACAGACATGGGGAAGAACGTGCAAGACTACGCACGCGCAGACTCCACACGCACAAACTCCACTCAACTATTGCAGGAGTCTTTCATAGAATTGGAATTCCTACAGTGCAGAAGGAAGCCATTCGGTCCACTGGCTACAATCTCACCCAGGCCCTATCCCCATAACCCCATCATTTACCCTAGCTAGTCCCCCGATATTAAGGGGCAATTCATCATGGCCAATCAACCTAACCTGCACATCCTTGGTCTGTGGGAGGAAACCAGAGCACCGGAAGGAAAACCGATATGGGGAGAATGTGCAAACTCCACATAGACAGTCACCCAAGTCGGGAATCGAACCCGGGTCCCTGGCGCTGTGAGGCAGCAGTGCTAACCACTGTGCCACCGTGCTGCCCTAATACTCAATACAGTAAGAACATAAGATATAGGAGCAGAATTAAGCAATTCAGCCCATCGAGTCTGCTCGCCATTCAATTGTGGCTGATAAGTTTCATTCTCCACCTTTTCCCCATAATCTTTGATCCCCCTGCCATTCAAGAACCTATCTATAATAAAAGCAAAATACTGCAGATGCTGGAATCTGAAACAAAAGCAGAAAATGCTGGAAAACCTCAGCAGGTCTGACAGGATCTGTGGAGAGAGAGTAGAACCAACGTTTCGAATCTGGAGGACCCCCTTCATCAGAGCTAAGAGTAAAGAAAATTAGAAGAGATTTATACCATCGGGGGGCTGTAAGTGGACACAGGGAATGTAAAAGATAATGAAAAAGGCTGAGAAAAGTGCTAAAAGTGTCCATCAAGTGATTAGAATGTGTGAATGGCAGAACAGAGGTACAGGCTGTTGAGGGACTGCCTGAGGAATGTGGCAGTTGCCCTGAAGGGGATGGGGGTTGTGTGTGGGGGAACATATCTATCTCTGTCTGAAATACACTCAATGACCTGGCCTCCACAGCCTACTGTGGCAATGAATTCCATAGATTCGTCACTGTCTGGTTAAAGAAATTCCTCCTCATCTCAGTTCTAAAGGGTCATGCCCTTATTCTGAGGCTGTGCCCTCAGATCCTAGTCAACGTTGAATTGAATTGATTTATTATTGTCACATGTACTGGGATACAGCAAAAAGTATTGTTTCTTGCACACCATACAGACAAAACCGTCCATAGAGTATGGCAAAATACTGCGGATGCTGAAATCGGAAACAAAAACAGAAAATCCTGGAAAATCTCAGCAGGTCTGACAGCATTTGTTTCAAATATTAGCTCTATTCTCTCTCCACGGGTGCTATCAGACCTGCTGAGATTTTCCAGCATTTTCCATTCATAGAGTACATAGGAGAGAAGGAAAGGAGAGGGTGCAGAATATGTGAAGTCAAAACCATTTCTTTCATATCAGTCATTTTGTTCCAAACTGCAGACCCTCAAGAGTAACAATCACTCGATACGACCAAATTTGATCTTTATCGCCGTTAAAAAGATGTATTTAAAATAGGTTCGCAATGTACATTTGTGTTGATCATAACCGTATCTGTTTCCATCATTTTCAAAGCTCGGAATAAGGATGATGAAATCTTTCCATGGCCCTTGTAAAATTTATGGATCATCGTTGATTGTTCTTACTATTGCTAATGGGAGGTCAGAAGATGCAATGTTTTATGTAACTACACAAAGAACAACTTTCCATCCAATTTCCAGCTGAGCAAGAGATGCACAAGCCAGTGCAGACTCGATGGGCTGAATGGCCTCCTTCCATACTGTAGGGATTTTGTAATACAGTGGAGGGGTTTATTTCCATCTCCAAACCATTCAGCTTGAACCTGTCTTGCCGTCCCTTCACAACAAAAACAGGAATAGAAAATGCTGGAAAATCTCAGCAGGTCTGACAGCATCTGTGGAAAGGGAATAGAGCCAACGTTTCGAATCTGGCCCAGATGTGGAACATTTGCTCTATTCTTTCTCCACAGGTGCTGCTGGACCTTTTGAGGTTTTCCAGCATTTTTTGTTCCTGTTTTTTTTCAGCTTCCAGCATTTGCAGTATCATAGAATCATAGAATCCTACAGTGCAGAAGGAGGCCATTCGGCCCATTGAGTCTGCACCAACCCCACAACCCTACGCATTTATCCTAGCTAGTCCCCCTGACACTAAGGGGCAATTTAGCACGGCGAATCTGCCTAATTCACATATCTTTGGAGTGTGGGAGGAAACCCACGCAGACATAGGGAGAACATGCAAACTCTACACAGACAGTGATCCAAGCTGGGAATTGAGCCCAGTTTCTTGGCGCTATGAGGCAGCAGTGCTAATAACCACTGTGCTGCCCACTTTTGCCTTTTCTTCAATTGGTTGTACTACATTTGCATGTGATTTGCAAACATGTCTTTCTCACTCATTCTGTGCGCAACAACTTGGTACTATTAAATGAATTCAGCACTTCATTCCTACTTTGAAGGAAGACCTTTACACTTACATCATTTTCCTCACCCTCACCTTCATTTCTCTTTCATTGCCTCTGCTGTTTCACTTCTTTTCTCACATTTGTTTCCCATTTATTTCCTCATTGCTTTCCTGTTTTTCTTCTCCGAGTTGTTGCTGTAACACTGTCCCACAGAAAAGGGCGACAGACTGTTGAAAGGTTTGTGAGATCGGGAGGGCATGAAAATGGAAGAAGAGCTGAGAAATAGGGAGGAAGGAAGTGAGTTGCAACAATTTCAAGAGGAGATGTTCTTGGAAATTGTACATAGGGGTCAGAAACATACAAACAAATTCCCTGAGCGTTTGCGCTGTGGACTAGAAACTCCTTTGCCAAAGAAAGTTAGTGGTAGATCTGGCTAAATATGCAGAGGAACAAATCTATACCTATTGTCCAGAATATGCTGAAGTTTGATAGGATGCTTCCTGATGCTTATGGAAAAGAGGAAAATAATTGCTGGAGCCAAGTTAATGGCTGAATTTGTGATTTTTTAATAAGGCGATACATTTTATTTTCTGAGCGTTATGGTGGAGGGGTGAGGGATTGTTCAGGAAAACCGCATAATGTAGTACCTTTGTATTTATAATGTGACTGGACAGAAATTTTTGATGTGGAGATGCCGGCGTTGGACTGAGGTAAACACAGTAAGAAGTCTCACAACACCAGGTTAAAGTCCAACAGGTTTATTTGGTAGCAAAAGCCACTAGCTTTCGGAACAGGCTGTTCCTTCGCCAGGTGGGTGGGAGTTCTGATCACAAACAGGGCACAAAGACACAAACTCAACTTACATGAATAATAATTGGAATGTGAGTCTTTACAGCTAATCAAGTCTTAAAGGTACAGACAGTGTGAGTGGAGGGAGCATTAAGCACAGGTTAAAGAGATGTGTATTGCCTCCAGACAGGACAGCTAGTGAGATTTTGCACATCCAGGCAAGTTGTGGGGGTTACAGATAGTGTGACATGAACCCAATATCCTGGTTGAGGCCGTCCTCATGTGTGTGGAACCTGGCTATCAGTCTCTGCTCAGCGACTCTGCGCTGTCGTGTGTCATGAAGGCCGCCTTGGAGAACGCTTACCCGAATATCAGAGGCTGAATGTCCGTGACCGCTGAAGTGCTCCCCAACAGGAAGAGAACAGTCTTGCCTGGTGATTGTCGAGCAGTGTTCATTCATCCGTTGTCGTAGCGTCTGCATAGTTTCCCCAATGTACCATGCCTCGGGACATCCTTTCCTGCAGCGTAAAAGGTAGACAACGTTGGCCGAGTTGCAAGAGTATGTACCGTGTACCTGGTGGATGGTGTTCTCGCGTGAGATGATGGCATCCGTGCCGATGATCCAGCACGTCTTGCAGAGGTTGCTGTGGCAGGGTTGTGTGGTGCCGTGGTCACTGTTCTCCTGAAGGCTGGGTAGTTTGCTGCGGACAATGGTCTGTTTGAGGTTGTGCAGTTGTTTGAAGGCAAGAAGTGGGGGTGTGGGGTTGGCCTTGGCGAGATGTTCGTCTTCATCAATGACATGTTGAAGGCTCCGGAGGAGATGTCGTAGCTTCTCCGCTCCGGGGAAGTACTGGACGACAAAGGGTACTCTGTTCATCGTGTCCCATGTTTGTCTTCTGAGGAGGTCGGTGCGGTTTTTCGCTGTGGCGTGTCGGAACTGTCGATCGATGAGTCGAGCGCGATATCCTGTTCTTATGAGGGCACCTTTCAGCGTCTGGAGGTGTCTGTTGCGATCCTCCTCATCCGAGCAGATCCTGTGTATACGGAGGGCTTGTCCATAGGGGATGGCTTCTTTAGCGTGTTTAGGGTGGAAGCTGGAGAAGTGGAGCATCGTGAGGTTATCCGTGGGCTTGCGGTACAGTGAGGTGCTAAGGTGACCGTCCTTAATGGAGATGCGTGTGTCCAAGAATGCAACCGATTCCGGAGAGTAGTCCATGGTGAGTCTGATGGTGGGATGGAACTTGTTGATGTCATCATAGAGTTGTTTCAGTGATTGTTCACCATGAGTCCAAAGGAAGAAAATGTCATCAATGTATCTAGTGTACAGCATCAGTTGAAGGTCCTGTGTGGTGAAGAAGTCTTGTTCAAACCTGTGCATGAAGATGTTGGCATATTGAGGTGCGAATTTGGTCCCCATGGCTGTTCCGTGTGTCTGGATGAAGAACTGGTTGTTGGAGGTGAAGACATTGTGGTCCAGGATGAAGCGGATGAGTTGTAAAATTGCATTTGAAACTGGCAGTTGTCGGCGTTGAGTACTGAGGCCTTTGCAGCAATGCCATCATCATGGGGGATGCTGGTGTAGAGTGCCGAGGCATCCATTGTGACGAGGAGTGCTCCTGGTTCAACTCCTCCATGTGTGCTGAGTTTCTGTAGGAAGTCCGTAGTGTCGCGACAGAAGCTGGGGGTTCTTTGTACAATGGGTTTCAGGATGCCCTCGACATAGCCGGAGAGGTTCTCGCACAGGGTCCCATTGCCCAATACGATGGGACGGCCGGGTGTGTTTGCCTTGTGTATCTTCGGGAGGCAGTAGAGATCTGCAACACGGGGAGTACGTGGGATGAGAGCACGGAGGGTGTTCTGAAGGTCCGGATCAAAAGTCTTGATCAGAGTGTTGAGTTGATGGGTGTGTTCTTTAGTCGGATCTGCGGGTAACTGTCTGTAGTGTTCCTCGTTGTTCAGTTGTTGGTACACTTCTTTGCAGTAATCCGTTCTGTTCAGTATGACGATGGCCCCTCCTTTGTCTGCTGGTTTGATGACAATGTTGCGGTTGGTCTTGAGAGCGCGGATGGCGTTGCGTTGTGCTTGGGTGATGTTCGGGGCTGTCTTGTGAGTGCGGCTGATGAATTTGGTGCTGACGCACCTCCTGATGGCTTGGGCATACATGTCAAGTCGAGGGCAGTGGCCTTCCGGAGGAGTCCAATTTGACTCTTTCCTCTTCGGATGCACTGCGGATCTCTCTGTCGGCTGTTCCGGTTCATTGGCTGTCTCATTGTGTTCACTGTTGGCCTCTTGGGGTTTGTGGAAGAATTCCTGTAGCCTCATTCGCCTGATGAATTCCTCTGTGTCTGCTGCGAGACTGATGGGGTCCATTTTGGTGGTGAGGCAAAAATTAAGCCCTCGGCTGAGAACTTCGATTTCATCTGGTTGAAGTGTGTAGTCCGACAAGTTGACAATGGACTTCCCTGCAGTGGTACTGTTTCCTACTGTGGTACCGGGGGAGGCTTGGTTGCTGCTGGTGGTGATGCCGAGTTTCTCAAGTTTCCTGTTCTTGGTGTGCATGTAGATGGTGTAGTTCCTTTGTCTCGTCTGCTTGGCAGAGGTTCGCAGCTGGTCTGCGTCCTGAGCGCAAGTTGAGAATATGGATTCTATCTTGGTTTCCAGGCTGCGGCATTTGCTGTAGAGCTGGTGTATGAGGTGGTTGAGGAGTGTGAGAGAGGTGCGACGGCAAAGTCTCTCAGCGTAGTCTGTGTTATAGGTTGACCTGAGTGGGTTCGTGATCTGTAGTCCTTTCGGTATCTTGTCTGCTTTCTTGTATCTTTGTAGAAACTTGATGTCTGTGTCGATATGCGCAGAGTCGCTGAGCAGAGACTGATAGCCAGGTTCCACACACATGAGGACGGCCTCAACCGGGATATTGGGTTCATGGCACACTATCTGTAACCCCCACAACTTGCCTGGATGTGCAAAATCTCACGAGCTGTCCTGTCTGGAGGCAATACACATCCCTTTAACCTGTGCTTAATGCTCCCTCCACTCACATTGTCTGTACCTTTAAGACTTGATTAGCTGTAAAGACTCACATTCCAATCATTATTCATGTAAATTGAGTTTGTGTCTTTGTGCCCTGTTTGTGATCAGAACTCCCACCTACCTGACGAAGGAACAGCCTGTTCTGAAAGCTAGTGGCTTTTGCTACCAAATAAACCTGTTGGACTTTAACCTGGTGTTGTTGGACTTCTTACAGAAATTTTTGCACAGGGGAAAGGTTTTATGCAATGTAGTTGGTTACTTCCAGCTGGGAAAGTGAACAATGTCGAGGCTTAATCAATGAGGAAGAAGAAAATTTACAGACAGTTGCAAAACACTATAGTCAGGACGTGCACTACAGACAGAGAAGTACTATCACTGGACTAAAGGATCTACTGTGATGTTGCTATCAGAAAGCAAGCAAGAAAAATGTTTTCTACCACCTAGACGGACAAAGTCAGCAGGTGCATGGGAATGACATGACCTGTAAATTCTCCTCCAAGCCACACACCTTCCAGATTTGGAACTATATAGTCATTTCTTCAGTTTTGCTGAGTCAAAATCTTGGAATTCCCTCCCTAACAGCACTGTGGGTGTCTGCACCACATGGATTCAAGAAGACAGCTCACCACAACGTTCTCAAGAGCAAAGATCGGTCCATGTCCAAATGCAGCAAGTCCTGGACAATATCCAGTCTTGGGCTGACAAGTGGCAAGTAACATTCATGCCAAACAAGTGCCAGTCAATAATTACTTCCAACAAGAGAGGATCTAACCATCACTCCTTGACATTCAATGGCATTACCATCACTGAATTCCCCCACTATCAACATCTTGGGGGTTACCATTGACCAGAAACTGAACTGGACTAGCCATATAAGTACTGTGGCTACTACAGTAGGTCAAAGGCTAGGAATTCTGCAGTGAGTAACTCATCTTCTGACTCCAAAAAGCCTGTACACCATCTACAAAGCACAAAGTCAGGAGTGTAATGGAATATTTTCCACTTGCCTGGATGAGTGCAGCTCCAACACTCATTAAGCTTGACGCCATGCAGGACAAGGCAGCCCGCTTGATTGCTACCCTTTCCTCAAACATTCACTCACCACCAACAAACAGTGGCAGTCATGTGTACCATCTACAAGATGCACTGCAGACATTCCCCAAAGTTCCTTAGGCAGAACCTTCCAAACCCATGACCATGATCATCTAGAAGAACAAGAGGCCAGCACGGTGGCACAGTGGTTAGCACCGCTGCCTCACTGTGCCAAGCACACGGGTTCGATTCCTGGCTTGAGTCACGGTCTGAGCGGAGTCTGCACATTCTCCCCGTGTCTGCTTGGGTTTCCTCCGGGTGTTCCGGTTTTCTCCTACAGTCTGAAAGACGTGCTAGTTAGGTGAATTGGCTATGTTAAATTCTCCCTCAGTGACCCCAAACAGGCACCAGAGCATGGCAACTAGGGGATTTTTACAGTAACATCATTGCTGTATTAATGTAAGCCTACTTGTGACACAAATAAATAAACTTAAGAGCAGCAGATACCTGGGAACACTACCACCTGGAGGTTACCCTCCAAGTCACTCACCATCCTGACTTGGAAATATATCGGCATTCCTTCACTATCGCTGAGCCCAAATCCTGGAATTCCCTCTCTAATAGCACAGGTGTAGGGACACCTCAGGGACTGCAGTGGTTCAAAAAGGCAGCTTACCACCACCTTCTCAAGGGCAACTAGGGATGAACAATAAATGGTGGCCAAGCCAGCAAGATTCACATTTCATTGAAAAACATTCTAGTGACTCCGCAATGCTGTTGAGCCCTGAAACTTGGATGACCCAACACATCTTCCCAAATGTTTGAGTACCTACCTCAAATATGGTATAATTTGCTGGGTAAGCTATGTTTTTAAAAATGGAAGATAACAATTGAATGCATAGTACATTCACGGTTCACAGAGAAAACGTATGGAATCACGTAATTCTATTCCAAAAATACTGTTTAAAAATGCATTTTATCATGTAATAAAATTGACTTGGTCACTGTAAATCAACAACCTTGACAATGCATTACGTGTTACATGGCAAGATCCCTTTATCATTATGAAACAACTTGTTACTCACGATGAGTAATGCCACAGGAACTCTACCAATAATGATAAATTTAAAAATCAAACATCAGCACCAACCTCATATCCATATGAGCATACAAACATGTGGAAAAAATATACAGGAATAAACTAGCTTTTCTATCAAGCCTGTTCCAAACCAAAATACCATGGTGCAAATCTACCCCTACCACTCCACCACCCAAAACACCCACACAGCCTAATGAGAGAGGGGAAGAATAGAAAAAAAAACAATTAAGTCAAATTAGAAAAACATTGGGAAATCCTTTTCTAACCACAAAGGCAATCAAGCAAACTCCAAGAGACCATGGTATGTAGCACAGTGATCACTGGATCACGTCGGTGCCCCTTCGTTTAGATGGTTGAGGTATTATACAATTAAAGTGTTTAAATTGATAAAATGATTCAAGAGGGTATGGAGAAGCTATCTCCTCTGCTGGGGCAAGTCCAGAAAGGGCAGAAACAATCTTAAATTTAGAGCTAGGCATGAAATCAGAAAGCAACTGTAAGTCAAATTGTGATCTTGTTCAAAGACCAAAAGAATCTCTGGTGTGAAATGTCATATGAGGGAAGGGTGGATTTCCACCATTTATGACATGTTTATATAAAGGACACAGAGGAAACCCCGTTCTATTGTAAAACCACCGCAAAGGGTGCTTTACATTTAGCTGTGTTGGGGTGCTCAGTGCCTAAAATAGCAAAGTATCTCACTCTGACTAACCCTTTACCTTTTTATGAACAAAATATATATATAAATAAAGAAAGGGAACCACAAACTGAGGTGCAAAATGCCAATTTATGCATAGTCTACCACAAACCATACTGATTGCAAATGTCATTAGATGTATAACCCACAATTTATAAACCAGATGGAATTGGCAGTTTGATTTTATTTTTAAAAAACTCTTCATTTTTTATTTACACTGGTGGTTCCTCAATTGTCAACGAAGTTCACGGGGCAGAAAATCATTCATTCTAACGAACCCCTGATTTGTTATAAGATGATTCAAGTTCACAAACTTCTTATGGAATATCAGATTGGACCATAATCTTTCCACAAGATATTTGTAATAAGTGCATATAATACAAAAATAATACTTGACCAATGTCAAAAAAATTACATACTGTGTTAAGCCGGCTAGGTACAGAAGTTTTTAAAGTACCAAGTATTTTAAGAAGTCTCTTTTCTTTATTTCCCTTTAAATGCCCCTTTCATCCACTTGTCTTACTTTAATCTGAAGGGGAAGCTAGAGAGTTCTGAATGCCTCCATAATTTTGCTGATGACATCCGGTGTTCTGCTGAACTTAAATACTTGGAAGTATGTAAAGTTGAACAATAGCAGATTTCTTAGAGTTATACAGTGCTCAAATACCATTTCCTGTCAAACAAAAATAAAAGAGATTTGCAGCTAAGAAAGTTGAATTCATCACTGAATGACTGATGTTTACAAAGTCTTATTTCAACAAACTTACAGATAGCATAACGAACATGAAACTGGCATCTGTTTTTTTTGAGATCTGTGTTTGCCCTTATACCTCCAAGATGGCATCTGCACATGCACTTTGGAGGCAAGTCACGTCGGAAGCCATATTTGTGATGGAGTTGGCCTGCGCAGTGAACAGCCACCAGAATATGCAGAGCAGTCTGCTGAATTGACGTCAGCGGTGCCATTCTGAAATTCAATACTCCAGCAAATGCTGTTTCTTAACCTTGCACAACTGAACATATATTCAGCAGCAGAACGGTCCCCATTACTGCTATTTAAAGGAATTACAGGTGAGTTGATTTCTTAATGCAATTGCTTTGATTCTGCAAGTCTTTGGTGCCTTTTGTAGTTGCTAAAAGTTGCAAAAGCACACAGGGATTAGTGTGACAGACGCTTTTTACAGACTCCAAGGCATCTCTTCAACCAGTTGCTCCCAGACATGGGCACACTAGTAGTCATTCCCCTTTGAATACAGAATAACTTGGTGAATGAACAGAGGTCACGCAGAGCAAGACAAGTTGCTGGAAGAGGAAGGAGGAAGAAGAATGGCTCTCAGCATGCAGCCATGTCTACCAATTAGGTGTTTACCACCCCCTCCAGACAAATATTTTGTATCTTTATTTGTCCCACTAGCATGCGCTTTTATCTTGCACCGTAACCCTTTTATCATTTAGTCTCTCCTGCCTTCCTATCACAGACCTTCACTTTTGTCCTATTTTTCCATCCACCCTTTCCCTGCCTCTCCAGATGCTTTAATCCTATTAAATCACTATTTTCTTCCAGTTCTGATGCAGGGTCATCGAGCTGAAATGGGGGCTTGGGGGGGCAGGGGAAGGGGCAGTATTTTCTGCCCCTATTTTTGGTGGGCAAGAAAACTAATGGGGACGAAGAATCCAATGAGAGTCCCCAAACGGCTTTAATGCTGTCGGAATTTCCTGTTGCCATTGTCCGTGTTCCCTGTCAATGACGTAATGGAGTTCCCGTCAGGAAAGATCAGGAACCTCACTATCATTCATTTCAATATCACTAAGATAAAGACAAAATACTGCAGATGCTGGAATCTGAAACAAAAAACAGAAAATGCTGGAGAACTCAGCAGATCTGACAGCATCAGTGGAGAGGGAATAGAGCCAACGTTTCGAGTCTGGATGAAGGGTTATCCTGACTCTTAACATTGGCTCTATTCTCTCTCCACAGATGCTGTCAGACCTGTTGAGTTTCTCCAGCATTTTCTATTTCTGTTTAAATATCAATAGCAGACTTCACCATTGTATTAGCCCCCCCCGCCCCCCCTGTTAAATTCCCTCCCCTGCTGGCGTGGTGTCATGTCAGCAGGGTTTACACCAGATCTGGACAAATGGGGACCTGGGGGATGGTCCCCGCCAGGGGCACATAGGTAAGTACAGCCCCCACGGGGGAAAGGATCATGCCCGGGCAGTGCCCTGGCATTGTCCCCTATGGATATTCCCTGTTGGGAGGGTGGGTCCCATATCTGTGGAGGAATTCCCAAGTCCATGTGGGGGAGCCCCTGAGTCAGTGGGTGGGGGGATTCCCGAGTCCGTGAGGGGTGGTGTATCAAATTCCATGTGGAGGAGGGGAGGGGGGTGTTCCGTGGGATATTTCCTTTTTTTCATTTTTATTGCTTTCAGATTGAGGCGCCCTTTTCCGTTGGGGGTTGAGGTTGCTGGCAAGACAATTTCTGTTCCGCCCCTTCCCTTCTTTTTTCAACATGCTTGAAAATTTGGCAGGAAAAGGCGGCTGGCGAGCTTGCCCCCTACTTTTCCCACCCGAGGCAACGCTTTGGAAAAAAAAAATCATAACGTTCCACCCTCGAACACTGTTTCTCTCTCCATAGATGCTGCCAGACCTGCTGAGTGTTTCCAACATTTTCTGCTTTTATTTCAAAAGCAAATTAATTGGCTAGGAATGCAAAACGAAAATGATAAATAAATGCAAATTACTTCCATCCTTCTCGAGTTCTGAACTCATCATTAAAGCCAATAAATCTGTAAAAAATATCTCCATCATTTACCTACACTGTCATCTCGGCACAAAATTATGGCATACGTTTTAAATTGGGTCATAACCACATTTGCTTACCACCCAACTGCAGAAGTAAACCAAAGGAAGTTTACCAATGCACACCAACCAATGTGATCCATAACAAGTTGAATGCTTTACATTACTTGAAGAATCTAGAGTGCCAACATATTCCAGTTAATAGTATAATTTTTCTGCAGAACATTAGCAATTCATTAAAGTTGCAGACTGAATGTACATTTACCAGGCATATTTCCTTGTGAAATGCGAGAAACAAGTACAAACTTCAATGATTTTTGCTTTTGCTACTTGGTGAAAATGAAAATGGAACTCATAGGAATATCTACTAAATAGCATTTGATGTTTGGCTTAACCCTTTGCCCTATTTTCCTCTATTTTACAGAATGAGGATGCCAAAAATAGGCAGAATCCCAGAGAAAGATCTAGCTCCATATGCCAGACTGCTCTATTATGGCAGATATCACAGCCAAGTACAATCATGTATGCACACACACACAAACATATTTCCAGCAGGGATCTCAAGATAGCAAACAAATAGAGGAGTAGCAACAGTGGCCGATTGTTCCCTCCTCTAACCCAGGGGAATGGAGGCCATCGGCAAACCACTGCTCTTCGTGGATTCAGCTCATCTAGCACTGACTGAAGATCTCGGGCTATCTTAGCCTGTATAGTTAACAAATTGATTGCTAAGCTCACTAAGGGCAGTCCCAACTGAAATATGTTAGCGTTAAATACTAAGTAACTTCTGTGTAAGACTATTCTGAAACTCATTTGGGCAAAATGTTAAAAACTGAATGGGGAAACTCCAGGAAAGGCATACAGATTTGAGGTTTAGAAGGTGTGTGCTCATTATCAATCCATGTTCATTACTTAGTCTAAAGATTAGCGTCGGGCCTTTCAGATGTGTAATCAAGAAATAATTCTTCATTTAAAGCTGTACAAATTTGGAATTCTCTTCCACAAATGGCAATTGTTGCTAGATCAATTGTTAATTTTAAATTTGAGATTTTTGAAAATCAAAACCTATAAGGGACATGAGAAATAGAGGAGATGGGGAGATGGTAATGCACTGGTAATATCATTGGACCAGTAATTCAGAGGCCCTAGCCTAGGCTAATGCCCTGGAGACACAGGTTCAAATGCCTCCATGAAGCTGGTGGAAATTAAATTCAATCAATAAACGTGGAATATAAAGCTAGCCTCAGTAATGCCGACAATGACAACTGTCACTGATTGTCATAAAACCTTGCTTCACTAATGTCCTTTAGGGAAAAAAATCTTCCATCTTTACCTGGTCTGGCCTCCATGTGATACCCACAGCAATGTGATTGACACTTAACGGCCCTCTACAATGGCCTAGCAAGCCACGCACTTCCACAGCAATTAAAAATGGTCAACAAACGATGCCTTGCCGGCGATGCCCACATCCCATGAAGGAACAAAAGAAACGGTGAAAAGCTGAGAAGCTTCGCAGATAATTCAGGATCTCATTGAATGTTTGAACAGGCTCCAGCGGCTAAATAGCCAACTTTTTAACACATCCTATAAATTCACAGCAAGAAAGTCAACAAAAAGAAAGAAAAAAAGTCAGCGAATCCCAACATTTTTATTTTTATGTCCAATAGAATGTTATATTTCCTAACACATCAATGTCTTGAGTTTGGATTTCAGCTTCAATTGTTAGATTAACTTGACTGATTTCCAAAGAGAAACATCACTTTTTCCTCTTGCCATCAGAACTTTATCTTACAGGGACAAGTAATTGGGAAGGAGTTTCAGCTATCCTATGAAAATGTAGCTCATAATGGCTAATACAGAGAGATACTGAAGTTGATTAGAATCAATTATACAGTTCAAATTCTCCCATTCTCAATTCTGAAGGAAAACAGAATTAAAATAGAAATGCAGTGAAAGGGGAAAAGGATTATAATAAAGGAACCATCATTACTGGCAGGATTACATGGCCCCTTCAACACAATGATGAGAACAGCAGCAGGCTTGTGAAAACAGAAGTAAGTGTTGGCAACACAGAGTCAGATTAAAAACGGTAGTTGCCAAAGGTAGTAACACTTTTAGGAATATAGGGAATGGTACAAGTCTGAAAGCACCAGAAGATATGACTGACTAATTATTCCAATTTAGAGTAGTTTACCTGGTTTACTTCCACAAATCTGTCTTCTCCAGAGTGAATTACAATTACTTTAATATTTCAATCTCAAAAAAGCTGGGATCTGTGAGGGCAGTGCTTGAAGAGGAAATGAAGAAAGATTCTCAGCTATCATGTTCTAAATGTAAATGAGAATCCCTCATTCAACCACATTCCATACTTTTATCCATTCCCTTTGCACTTGCCTGTTGCTCCAATTCAACACATCCTACTATGCTTCTTACAAGAGAAAGCAAAGGATCAACATTTGGAGGTAAGGCTAAGCCAACAAATTATATCAAACTTAATCATGCCTCTTAAAAATATACCAACGTATATCATGTAATGAATAATTTATTAGAAATCTTACATCTGCATGTGCATCCTTTCAAACTTTTCCATGACAATTTCCAAGGCCCACACACAACAAGAACTGTCAATGTAAACATTTCACACTGTAACTCTGCTCTCATGCAACAATTGATACCATCTTCTGAGAAACTGAATCTGTGGAGTGCCACAGGGATCAGCACAGGGGCCGCAATTATTTGCAATATATATATTAATGACTTGGACGAGGAAAGTTGCCAAGTTTGCAGATGACACAAAAATAGGTGGGAAGGCAAGTGATGAAGATGTCACAAAGGGTGGAATTTTCCGGCCGCGCTCATCCCAAAACTGGAAAATCCTGCCTGAGGTCAACAGATTTTTGCATGGTCCACCCCCTGCCTGCTACGATTTCCATGGCAGGCGGGATGGGAAAATTCCTCCCAAAGAATCTACAGAGGGATATAGACAGGTTAAGTGAGTGGGCAAAAACCTGGCATATGGAATTTAATGTAGGAAAATGTGAAGTTATGCATTTTGGTAGGAATAAAATAAGGAAGCCTTGCTGAAACTATACAAGGCACTATTTCGAAACACCTGGAGTACTGTGAACAGTTTTGGTATCCTTATTAAAAGGAAAATATAATGGCATTGGAGGCAGTCCAAAGATTGTTCACCAAGTTGTTCCCAGGTATGGAGAGATTTTCTTCTGAGGAGAGGTTGAGCTTGTACTCATGGGAGTTTAGAAGAACAAGAGGTGAGAACAAGGAATTATACACCAGTCAACCTGGCGTCTGGAGTGGGGAAAATGCTAGAGTCCATTATAAAGGATTTAATAGCAGAGAAGTTGGAAAACAGTGGCAGGATTGGACAGAGTCGGCATGGATTTATGAAAATAAACTTGACAAATCTACTGGAATCTTTCGAGGATGTAACTAGTAGAGTTGATGAGGGGGAGCCAGTGAACGTGGTTTATTTGGACTTTTAGAAGGCTTTCGACAAGGGCCCACATGAGAGATTAGTATGTAAACTAAAAGTACATGGGAATGGGGTAGTGTATTGAAATGGATAGAAAACAGATTGGAGGGCGGAAAACAAAGCGTAGAAATAAACAAATGACAGGCAGTGACTGGTGGGATACCGCAAGGATCAGTGTTAGGACTCCAGCTATTCACAATGTATATTAATGATTTAATGAAGGAACTAAATGTAATATCTTCAAATTAGCAGATGACACAAAGCTGGGTGGGAGGGTGAGCTATGAGCAGGATGCAGAGATCCTTCAGTGTGATTTGGACAAGTTGAGTAAGTTGGCAAATGCATGGCAGACTGCGTTGTGTGCAGTTTTGGTCTCCTTATCTGAGGAAAGATAGGGAGTGCAGCAAACGGACTGATTCCTGGGATGGCAGGATCGACATATGAGGAAAGTTTGAGTCAGCTCGGATTATATTTGCTGGAGTTTAGAAGAATGAGGGGGATCTCACAGAAACCAATAAAATTCTAATAGGACTAGATAGGATAGATGCAGGAAGTATGTTCCCGATGGCGGGACATCCAGAACCAGGGGTTAAAGTCTGAGGATACGGGTTAAACCATTTACGACTGAGGTAAGGAAGAATGTCTTCACAGAGAGTGGGTGAGCCTGTGGAACTCTCTACCATAGAAAACAGTTGAGACCAAAGTAGTGTATATTTTCAGGGAGGAGTTAGGTATGGCTCATTGGGCTAAAGGGATCATGGGGGGAAAGCGGGAACAGGTTGCTGATTTGGATCATCAGCCAAGATCATAATGAATGGTGGCACAGGCTTGATGGGCCAAATGGCCTACATTTGCTTGTACGTTTTATGGTTTTATCCATAAATCCTCAGACTGATGGATCTATTAATCCTCAAGCAGGCTGAGGGATCAATCAAGCAGGCCGAGGGATCTATTAAGGAGGCTGTGATATATCAAGCAGGCTGAGGGATCTGTTCAGCAGGCTGGGAGGGGGGATCTGTTCAGCAGGCTGGGGGGGATCTGTTCAGCAGGCTGGGGGGGATCTGTTCAGCAGGCTGGGGGGATCTGTTCAGCAGGCTGGGGGGGATCTGTTCAGCAGGCTGGGGGGGGATCTGTTCAGCAGGCTGGGGGATCTGTTCAGCAGGCTGGGGGGGGGGATCTGTTCAGCCGGCTGGGGGGATCTGTTCAGCCGGCTGGGGGGGATCTGTTCAGCAGGCTGGGGGGGGGGACCTGTTCAGCAGGCTGAGGGATCTGTTCAGCAGGCTGGGGGGGGGATCTGTTCAGCAGGCTGGGGGGATCTGTTCAGCAGGCTGGGGGGGATCTGTTCAGCAGGCTGGGGAGGGGGATCTGTTCAGCAGGCTGGGGGGGATCTGTTCAGCAGGCTGGGGGGATCTGTTCAGCAGGCTGAGGGATCTGTTCAGCAGGCTGGGGAGGGGGGATCTGTTCAGCAGGCTGGGGGGATCTGTTCAGCAGGCTGGTGGGATCTATGGATCCATTCCTTGGTGTAAACTCGATCCTGTCTCAGGAGGAACCCCCCACTGGCGGCTGCTCCACCGGACCAATCAGAGGCGGCCCCCGGTCGAGAACGAACCAATCAGAGAGAGGCGTAGACTCAGCCAATCAACCCGCGAGGGGAAAAGTCGATCGTTTAAAATCTCAAAATGGCGGCGCAGGCGTGACTAATGGAGAGCGAGTGGCGGTGAGTGCGGATTGGAGCCGGAGCCGGAGCGCCCCCCGCCCGGAGGCCGCGATGCGGGTGAAGGTGAAGCGCTGGAACGCCATCGCCACCTGGTTCTGGGTGGCCAACGATGAGAATTGTGGCATCTGCCGGACGGCCTTTAACGGCTGCTGCCCGGACTGTGAGTGTGAGGGGGGGGGGGGGGGGGAGCGGGGGCGACGTTAACCCGGCAGCCGGGCTGAGAGACCGGGCCCCCCCGCCAGGCACCATCCCCTTGGCTGACTTGCAGCCCGGCCCGGCTCCCCCGCTGGGCTGCAATGGGGGGGGGGAAGCTGTAACTCAGCCCCCAGCGGGGCCCGGGCCCGGCTGTTTGACTGGCTGAGCCCAGTATGGGATCCTGGTGCTGAGGCCTCTCGGAATAGCCCTGACCTGAGTTGACAGGAGTGCTGGATTGGCCCCCACTGCCTGTTTGATTTGATTTATTATTGTCACATGTATTAGTATACAGTGAAAAGTGTTGTTTCTTGCGTGCTGTACAAAGCATACTGTTCATAGAGAAGGAAACGAGAGAGAGCAGAATGTAGTGTTAACAGTTATAGTTAGGGTGTCAAGAAAGATCAACTTAATATAAGGTAAGTCCATTGAAAAGTCTGATGGCAGCAGGGAAGAAGCTGTTCTTGAGTCTGTTGGTAGGTACCTGTGGTGCAAAAAATCCCGCTGCCAAGCTTCGGCATCAGATCGTTCGGCATGCCTGCTACGACTCTCTCCAATTTTAACAGTATAGAAAGCATCCTTTCTGGTTGTATTCCAGCTTGGTATGGCTCGTGCTCTGCCCAAGACCGCAAGAAACTACAAAAGGTCGTGAATGTAGCCCAGTCCATCACGCAAACCAACCTCCCATCCATTGACTCTGTCTACACTTCCCGCTGCCTCAGGAAAACAGCCAGCATAATTAAGGACCTCACGCACCCTGGACATTCTCTCTCCTGCAGCCTTCTGTCAGGAAAAAGATGCAAAGGTCTGAGGTCACGGACCAACTGATTCAAGAACAGCTTCTTCCCAGCTGCCATCAGACTTTTGAATGGAGTAAAAAAGTAAACTTTATTTAATAGTCGCAAGTAGGCTTGCACCACGATGAAGGTACTGTGAAAATCCCCGAGTCGCCACACTCCGGCGCCTGTTCGGGTACACTGCGGGAGAATTTAGTATGGCCAATTCAACTAACCTGCACATCTTTGGATTATGGGAGGAAAGCAGAGCACCGGAAGAAACCCACGCAGAGACAGGGAGAACTTGCAAACTCCACACAGTGACCCAAGCCGGGAATCGTACCTGGGTCCCTGGCGCTGTGAGGCAGCAGTGCTAACCACTGCGCCATCATGCTGTGGCCTACCTTTATTAAGTTGATCTTTCTCTACACCCTAGCTATGACTGTAACACTACATTCTGCAACCTCTCCTTTCCTTCTCTATGAACGGTATGTTTTGTCTGTATAGTGAGCAAGAAATGATACTTTTCACTACCCCAATGTATGTGACAATAAATCAAATCTAAATCAGCAGGTGAATCTTTGCTTCCGAGGGCAGTGAATGAGCCTTCTGAATGATATGCAGTATTGTAATGTTGCTTGTCAGGGTAATGACTACTTTGTTTATATTGCACATTTCACAGTGCATTGTTTAAATCTTGGGGAATCTAAAGTTTAAATTATGTGCATATACATGAATAAATTAAGTTTATTTTCTAATGTTCATTTTCACCATTTAAGGCTCTGTTGAATTTAAGTAAGAGGAGTGATGATTTGAAGTCATTTCTATTTTTATTCATTCATGGGATATGGGAGTCGCTGACTGGTCCAGCATTTATTGCCCATCCCTAATTGCCCCTCAACTGAATAGCTTGCAAGGCCATTTCAGAGTCAACCATATTGCTGTGGGTCTGTAGGTATGAATGGCAGATTTCCTTCTCTAAAGATATTCGTGAACCAGATGTGTTTTTATGCCAAGTGGCAATGGTTTCATGGTCATCATTAGACTTTTAATTCCAGATTTCTATTGAATTCAAACTTCAGCATCTGCCTCAGAGCGCTACCCTGGGTCTCTGGAATCTAAAGTCTAGATTGCTAGTCCAGTGATAATACCATTATGTCACCACATCCCCAGCAAAGGTGCTGTCTGGTCAGCACTTTCTTCTTTCCATTTTAACCATATATTATAAATGGAATTAAACTGTTAACTGCATTGTTGCCTTGATGTGGCCTTTTTAAAGGAAGTGGAGTAAAGAAGGTTTAATTAAACTGACCTCTTGCCCTTTAATTGTTTCTATTAACACATTGAATATTTTGTGTTGAACCTCGTCCTGTACCCCAAACTATATCCTGTTCACAGAGTATATTAAATGATACATTGGAAAGCAGCTTTTAAACCTGCAACCTCCATTTCCCAGAAGAACAAGACCAGCAAGTGCATGGGGGACAACACAACTGCACATTCTCCTTTTGAGTCACACACCATCCTGACTTGGAAATATATCACTCTTCCTTTGTTGTTGTTGGGGCTCCCTATCTGGGTGTACCTACAACACACGGACTGCAGTGGTCCAAGAAGACTGCGTGCCACCACCTTCTCAAGGGCAATTAGAGATGGACAGTAAATGCTGGCCTTGCCAGCAACACTCACATTGCATGAATGAATAATAAAAATACAAGTTTCCCACTCTTCAGCTATGATCTCCTGTGTTACAACAACGACTTATGTTTATAGAGTGCCTTTAACATAATGGAACATCCCAAGACTCTTCACAGGGGCATTAATGCACAAAATATGGTACTGAGCCACAGATATGTTAAAGCGGATGATCAAAAGCTTGATCAAAGAGGTAGGCTTTAAGGTGTGTCCTAAAGGAGCAAAGAGAGGTTTTCAGGGAATTGCAGAGTTTACAGCATGGGCAGCTGAAAGAATAGGGTGCAACAATTAAAATTGCAGATGCCTGAGGCCAGAGTTCGAGGGGCACAGATTTTTTTTGGGGGGGGGGGGGTGGGGTGGTGGGGGGCTGTAGGAGATTTCAAAGATGGGGAGTGGCCAGATCACGGAGTGATGTAAAAACAAGGATCACAATTTTAAAATTAATAAACCAAGAAGAGCTAATGCGAGTCAGTGAGCATGGGTGGCAGGTAAACGGCATTTGGTGAGAGTTAGCAGACCAGAAATGAGCATGTTGGAATGTAATAAAATTCTGTAACTAAATAGAATTTACACTTTTTACCTAAATCTGTGTTGACTTAATAGAAGTTAGAACTTGGATGCAAAAGGCAATGGCTGCTGGTATTGGCTGAATTGCACATGGTTTCCGAAGTACAACATCAAAATAGCTGGGATTTTTGTTTATTAAAATAGCTGGCATTTCTTTCTATACCATTCAACCAAATCTTCTGGTGGGTGATCAAGAGCAGCTATTTTAAAGTCACTAAAATTCAATAATAACCGCAACTCATTAAATGAAAGTGGATTTCAGTTTATTTCACTTACATTTTCTGAAAACTGAAATTGGACTCAGACTAGAAACTTGTGGTACCAATTTTAACTTTTGATTAGAAAACTTATGTTTTAATAGACTTTTTCTGAAGGAGCCAAACTGAAAAATATATTGCACCTTATGATCCAAAGGTTGCTTTTCTGATGTGAAGCGATGATTTACATTTTGTGCAAACAAGTAGCGTAAGTGAAGTTGCGGCTGGGAAATGTTGCACAGAATTCCTTACCAAGATGTTTGTGTTTCAGGTAAAGTACCAGGAGATGACTGCCCATTGGTGTGGGGTCAGTGCTCTCATTGTTTCCATATGCACTGTATCCTGAAGTGGCTGAACTCCCAGCAGGTACAGCAGCATTGTCCCATGTGTCGCCAGGAGTGGAAATTCAAGGAGTGATGAGCAAATGGACAAATTGAGTGAAGAGTCCATAGGCGCAGAATAAGACTTTGTACTGATCTCAATGATGACGTGTTACCAAAGAGATTAATGCCAGTGAAATGTATTGTTTGCTATAAATATTACATAAAAAGTGTAAAACAGGAATAACTGATCCGAGTGAAATAGTCGAAATATCAAGTGAACAGCCGGATGCTAAACATAAAACTGAAAGACCAATGTGACTTCATGGGTTACTGGTAAATGTTGCTCTGTGGTGTTTTTGTTCTCAAGTCATTAAAGAGACTGATGCAGTTAGACCAGTGGAGGTCTATGACTAACTTTGAAGATGTACAGTTCTTATTTGTACCCGCTAAAAAGGAAGAAAAATGTTACAATACAGCTTTGGCAAAATATTTTGTAACAGAGAAATGATGACTCATTTTTCAGAGAAACAAAACTGACCATTTTTTTGGATATGCTAAAATAAAGGATGGACTTCTTTAGAAGCTAGAAAATTACTGAGTTGTCATTGAATTTTACAACACAACAAGACCATTCTGGCTCCGTGACATGTTGCCTGCACTTTTTCTGTGGTAATACACTTGGTGATGGCAGGCAGTAAATTAAGCTGATGAGTGAGGTACATAACAGGCATTTGCAAGCGGGCTACAATCTTGCCATTGTCACACAAGATCCTGCTGTGTCCCCACTTGGGCAAATAAGAGGTAGAGGTAGAGGCTGTGTTACATGTGATTGAGAGTTGTGATTATGCCAGAAAATGGCAATATTGCTGTTTTCTCATCACACAGCTTTACCGCTGACTGTGGAATTTGTGGAGATGGCAATTACCATTAACCTCATTATGTCTCAGTTGCACTCCTGATGGTGGTTGCAGTACTTTCCAGCCATCCTTTCTCCTTGGGCTTCAGCTGGGCTCCCACTGGTCGCTTACTTAAGTGGGGGCTGCTGGCCTCCCTTGCATGCTTCAAGTCTATAATGATTATGATGCGGGAAGATCCAGGCACAATTATAGTGAACGCTTCAACTGATTGTGTGGATGATGGTGGAAACAGTGAAAACTAACAATTTAGTTGTGGCACAATAATAAGTCTTCCACTCTTTAGAAGTCAAGATTTGCAACAAAGGTTGACTTCAGTAAATGTTTCTATTTCCCAGTAGGGTATTGGTTGTATTTGATTTTATCATCTTTTATTGAACTTTTAGTTGCTTAATCTTTGATTCAAAGATGATAACTTGGACCCTGGAATTGCTGCCTGTGGGTATAGTTTATAATTGTAATGAATTGATTTAGTTTTAACAATTTGCTTCTTACTCTTAATGTTGATGTTAAAAAAAAGTAATATGACTTAGCACATTTTAAAGACATATTTTGAATTTGGTTACGTTCAAAGTCTGTTCTTGAAACTTGCACCTTTAACTCCAGTTGTGTGTTGCTCATCAAATCCCTACTCTAATTAAGCAAGAGAGGAAATCTGAATTTTAAAGTACAGTGATTTCTATACAGTAAATTCACAGGTGAGGTATTTATTCTTGCATGAGACTAGGTCTGTCCACAACTTGAAATGTTTGCCTTAACATTGAGCTTTGCATTATCTTAATTTTTACGACAGAGTACAATAATTATGAATTTGAATTATTGCCTGTTTAAATTGAGAAACTGAATATGGTCAAAGTTTATTTAATTAACATCTCGTGGAATACTTGACCTTTTATGATCAAGATAACATCTGAAAAAAGTGTGAAATTGTGTTCAATTTGTTCGACAATTTTGACATGTTGACGTGTGCTTAATTTTATTTTTGTCACCAGTTTTAGTACGCCTCATTTGGAAACTATAAAATATTTTTTATTTGAATGTCTTTATAGTTTTAATTTGATTGTATTTTAGACTTCACTGCTGTCCAAACAGAACAGTTACTATATGTATGGAATGCAACTCATCCCTGTGAATACATTTACCGTTTTGTTGATACAAACTACTGTGGGTGGCACCAACAAAACACAGATTTTGAAATAATAATACACAGACCATATGGTGCAACTTAATGCTGCCACATCCATTTTGGCAAGATTAATTTTGCTGAGTCAAATTCTTAATTAAATATAAATGCTCAATTATAGTAAAATATTTCAATCTTTCTACACTAGCACATTTGCTTAATTTTTAAGAAAAATTATTCTTTAATTTTCCACAGATTTCTGCATTTAACATATTAGGAATCTGATTGGATTGGACAATAATATTTTGTTAATGCTGAGTTTGGTATTAATACTGAGGAAATGTTTGTATAAGTGCACCAACACATTGAGCAGAATAAGTTCAGCCATTTGGAGTATGGAAATACATCTTCAGCTGAATTATACAAATTAATATTTGTGGCCAGGTGTTATTCAAACCTTTTGAAGAAAATACCAGAATTGTCTGTTAATAAAACAACTGACCAGGCTGCATTTTGTAGTCGCTCGATCCACATCATGGAATGGGAGTAGGGTTGCATTCTGTCAAGTAGGTTTTCTACACCTGAAACGATGTTCCTAATGTTGTGTTGCTTGCCTCGTTCCCAAGTGCCATGGTTCA
The DNA here is from genome assembly GCF_964213995.1 of Mustelus asterias. NCBI lineage: Eukaryota > Metazoa > Chordata > Chondrichthyes > Carcharhiniformes > Triakidae > Mustelus > Mustelus asterias. The sequence goes on along the minus strand of NC_135812.1, from coordinate 91,051,262 downwards.
AAGTACCTCCTCACAGCTGCAGATGGAGTAGATGACTTAGTTGCTGTGGCATATGGGACATTTGCTTTTATCAGTTTTTGTGGCATAGAGTATAAGAGCAGGGAGGGTTAGGTTGGAGCTGGACAAAATATTTGTTAGGCCACAGCTGGAGTACTCTGTGCAGTTCTGGTCACCTCACTATAGGAAGAATGTGATTGCACTAGAGGGGGTACAGAAGAAATTCACCAGGATGTTGCCTGGGATGGAGCATTTGAGCTATAAGGAGAAATTGGATTGTTTCCTTAGAGCAGTGAAGGTTGAGGGGTTTGGACAGGGTGAATAAGAAGCCCCTTAGCTGAGGGGTCAATCACAAGGGAGTATAGTTTAGGGTGAGGGACAGGAGATTTGACGGAAAATAACTCACACAGAGGGTGGTGAGAATCTGGAAAGCTCTGACTGGGAAGGTAGTGGAGGCTGGAAACCTTACAACCTGTGAAAAGTATTTGGATGAACATTTGAAATATACCATTTCAAAAGTATGGGATTAGCATAACTTTAGTGGTTGTTATTGTCAGTACAGACTCGATGGGCCTTTTCTGCACTGTACAACTCTGTAGGAACCAATGAGCAAAGAATGAGATTCTGCAGAGGGAGTTTGAGGAACTGGTTTCTAAATTAAGCAGAACCTCCAGGGTCATAATCTCTGGGTTACTCCCTGAGCCATGTGCAAATTGGCGTAGGTTCAAGTGGGTTAGAGAATTAAATGCTGCCTCAGAGATTGGTGAAGGAGGAAGGGGTTTTGATTCTCAGGACACTAACACCAGTACTATGGAAATAGAAGACAGTTCAGTTAGGATTGCTAAATTTAAACCTGGCAAATCATTTGACTAGGACTGTGGATATGACCTGCTTAAGGGGGAGGGGGGGAGATAGGGTCAGGTGAAGAGGAATTTAGAAGTCCAACTGAAAAGAGTACTGTGGCATTTGGATAAAGATGAGCAATGTGTTGTAGGAATTGATGAGATTTTAATGGTAATCGTGCATCAATGAATAGGGTCCATGCAAAGACTAGTTAAGTTTAAAAAAAAATAAAGGCTATCTTATTGCAAAGAATGTGCTCCAAGCCATGACTACCACTCTTGAATAGCGCCACCAAGGCAGGTTTACACATCAGCTGCGGTAAGACCAGGACAGTGACAGCTGGACAGCAACAGCTGGACAGCAACAAGGTCTTCCCTATCGCCATCAGACAGCAGAAAATCAAGGATGTGGACCACTTACCCTACCTGGGAAGCAACATCCCCAGAGAGGGTGATGTAGAGATCAACATCCACACAAGCATCAGCCAGCAGCATCGGTCTTTCAGCAGCTCCACACATTCTGGGCATCCAATACCATCAACTTGGTTATGAAACTGCAACTCTACGTATCCATAAGATCAACTGCAATCCATGCTGGCAAGATAGGGAAGAGAACTGCGAAGGTGCCATGTAAGTTGGCTGTTTTTTCACCAGCATTGCTTAAATAAGTCCTGTGCATCACATGGAGAGACCACATCACCAACAAAGAAGTTCTACAGCAAGCTGGTCAAAAGCGCTTGTGGACATTGTGCAAGAGAGATGACTGAGTGGTCGGATATGCATTTGGCTTCCTGGATGTACACCCCACCAGAGTGGCAGTAGAATGGGCACCACAAGATGAAAAAAGACCAGGCCAGCCAAACCAGGAGGACCTTCAAGAACAAGGCGTCACCTGCACTGGAGCAAAATAAATTGTGATGGATCGAGTTTTGCTGCCCATTGTCCTGCATGGAACGGGAAGAACTAAGTTTATCTAAATAAATGAAGTATTTGTAACAGGATAGATGATCTAGCAGCTCAAATAGAGTTAAATATGATTGACCTAATCACTATTACAGTCACGGTTGCAAGGTGACCAAAGTTGGAAAATAAATACTCCAGGATGTTTAACACTTTGAAAGAGTAGCACTGATAATGGTTGGTATAAGGATTGTAAGAGATAATCTTTACTCAGTAGATCAGGAAGTAAATCTGTATGGGTGATTAGGATTAACAAGAGTCAGAAAAGACTGGTGGGAGTAATTCATGCGTCCCATAAGAGTTATGTTGTTGGGTAAAACATTTTCCCTCCCACAACTGGAGCTTTTAATAAAGTAAGAAGTTTAACAACACCAGGTTAAAGTCCAACAGGTTTATTTGGTAGCAAAAGCCACACAAGCTTTCGAGGCTTTTGCTACCAAATAAACCTGTTGGACTTTAACCTGGTGTTGTTAAACTTCTTACTGTGTTTACCCCAGTCCAACGCCGGCATCTCCACATCATGGCTTTTAATAAAGGCAATGTAATAGCCATTGAGGATTTTAGTCTTCTTATGGACTGGGCAAATCAACTTTGTGAAGTTAGACTGGAAGATGAGTTTTCGGAATGATTTTGCAATGGCTTCCTAGAACAATGTGTTATGGAACCAACTGGAGTTAAAATTTCAAGTCTGTTTGACCCTTCATTGGAACCAAAAGAGAGGGATATATGTTGGATATTATACTGTAGCTAGGAGAGATTGAAACAAAGATGTAGCAAACATAAGAACAAGAGACAGTCCAGTGTGGGAGGGAGATTTTTTAGCCAAAAATGTATGGCATATAACAAAAAGGGTTAAGATGGAGGAGAAAGGTCACAGTCTAACGTTATTGAACTCTATGTTGAATCCTGAGGGCTGTAATGTGCCTATTTGGGAAGCAAGATGCTGCTCCTCTAGCTTATGTTGTCCATATGTCCATCCTTGACCTGTTGCATTGCTCCAGTGAAGCCTAACACAAACTGAGACTTGTGACTGGAGGTATTAAAAAGGATTTGCCTCCACTCCCCGTTTTCCAATATTTTACTTCGGAAAGTTTATAGTATGAAAATGAATAGAAAAACAAATGTTTTTTTTTCTTCCCACAGTCTATAAGCTACAGAACCATTTTTCAGATGCATAACTAATTTGTTGAACATACACAGAAATTTTATGCTTCAAAAAATGATTGAATACCACAATATGGTGAAAGCAAATTATACATTCTCTGTTAATTCACATTGTTTCGGAATAAACCACGTTACAGCACTGCCACTTGTAGTCTGTAGTATCTATTTGGGAATAATGTGTACACGTCTGAATCAAGACAATGCTGTTGTGCTGTAGAGGGTTTTGGAGTTGTAAGGTAACATTTACTTTTTATTGACACAAAAGTAGATTATTCCTATTGAAGCCATTTTTGAGTTACTTGTAACAACATACACTCAATTCAATTGTATAAGCATGAAGGGAAGATTGCCATTTTCCTCCCTTTTTATACCTATGTTTTTGGCATGTTGCTGTTGCAGTACAGGTGCAAGCATTTTAGGCTCAACCCATTTCAAATTCACAGCTTGTGTGACTTCTTACTGTATTGCATACAACACCAGGTTAAAGTCCAACAGGTTTATTTGGTATCACGAGCTTTCGGAGCGCTGCTCCTTCATCAGGTGAGTCTCCACTGATACCAAATAAACCTGTTGGACTTTAACCTGGTGTGAGACTTCTTACTGTGCCCGCCTCAATCCAATACTGGCATCTCCACATCATGTATGCAATACCACTGCATATACCCCTATATAAAATGGGACTTTATCGTCAGGCAAAGAAATGATGCTGGCCGTTCACCTTGATGACAAAAGTTGCTTCTGGATTTTGAGCAGAGACATTGGACACCTGATTCCGTGCACCATCCACTACTAGGACCTGTGAGGAGGGCAAGAAACAGGGAGGAGCTGCTCTGAGTCAGATTAAGAATCCTCACAGGCATGCAGAGTCCAGCTCAGGAAGTACAAATTAGAAGATCTAAATCATGTTTGGAGAGTGAAAAAAACAGGCAGAAGGGACTATGAAAGACTGAGGCAGAAAATGTGAAAGCTACTTAAAATTTCCAACATTAACTTCTGAAGGGAAGGAATGAAATTCCACACTTGTAAAATTCAATAATTAAAACTTCTCACACCAATAAATAATTTCTTCTGAAACCACCAGCCCCAATTTTTTTGCCATCTTTAGTGGGCAAGTACAAGGCATTGATTACTGTGGCAAGTCTATTGACGTGGGACTGCAGCACACCCTGTGGAGTGCCAGTGTATCCATGTCAACACCTTCTGGGTTCCTGCATTTAATTGCGCATATGTGGGTGGCAGAGTTGTTGCCTGATTTACTCTATTATAACTGAGCACTCTTAGCCTCACCATTATCATTGCAAATCCAGGTCTACATTCTGGTGAAAGGGAGGAACTGCCACCTCAATTATCTCTTACACAAAGTATTTCAGTCGAGGAGCAATCTACAGAAAGTGCTCTCCGTCAGTGCTGCCTTTCCTTTTCAATTATGCTTGTTTATAATGAAAATAAACATATAAGGGTGATCAGATTAATCTGTTAGCACTGTGCTGCTTTGGCTAGGAATCAATGGAATAAATGTTCATCTGGGTCAGTTTTGGTTCCTAGACTCTGTACTGCACAATTATTGATCACAGCACTTATGACATCAATGTGTACACCTTCTCTTAGCTCCACCAGGTTTTTTTTTTCAGATCAGCGCTCTCTTTTAGGTGGTGCCCACAAGGGCTGTTAAATAATCCTGAGAGGAGCATATTGAAGGGGCCTAACACCTGTTTTAGGTTTCATACCAACTGAATATCATTGGAAAGGCAATAAAAGAAAATCTGCAAATGACACAAAATGAGAAACTGTCAGCAGCTGCGGATCGGACAAAGCATATTTCTCAGAACTGAAAGATGAGCAATGGAAATCACAAAAAAAACCGACAAATCAGATCTAAACACGAATATAGAAAATGCTAGCGCCATAGAGCACTTCAGAAAAAACATGCCAATATATACATTCCCCCTCAATGACACCAGTGCATTTGGTTCCCAAATTTGAATCCATTATTCCCCCTTACAACCATTGATAGATAAATCCAACAGTACATCCAAGTTAAAAAGAAAGTGATTGATATAGCTGAGGTTCAAAGCTCCTAAAGTTAATGCTTGGATCAGTGGGCTGCAAGTACCCAAGAGAAAGATATCTTCTTCCGGAAATGTGTGTTGAGTTTAGTTAGGACAAGGTAACAGGATAAAGGCAACAATGAGTGCAAAGTAAAATGATGAGCCAAAGGAAGCTCAGAGTCACATTCCCAACTAAACCAGTGGTGTTCCGCAAAGCGTTTATTGACCCGAATGTCCAGAAGATTGCACTGCGAGCAGCGAATACAACATAAAAGTACATGTAAGCTGATATCTCACATGAAAGAGGTCTAGCACAGAAAGTGGAGTCATCAGAACAAATGCAACAGAGAACGGGGAAAGATAGGAACAAATCTTTATCGTGGTGGGTAGAAGCATAACTAAAGTAGCTGTGGGAGTCGAAGTGTTTGTATGGAAAACCTAATGGGAGACAGGGAGAGAGAGAGAGATTCAGGGGAAAAAAAGAGCCAGAACGGGCCCACCATAAAAGTGAGGAGGAAACTAAGCAGTGCAATATGTGTGATAACAGCAAAAGCAGGAAGCAGCACCAACACAGTCATAATTATAAAAGAAGAGGAGGTTAGAGAGAAGCATGAGTCAGACTGTTCAGCATACCCTTACAAAGAGATAGGCAGAGCTGGGTTCTTCATGGGGCACTTTTTATCAGAGGAAGTGAGTGGAGTTAAAGAGAAGTTGCTCAAACTGGGAACTAGTTCAGCTGGAGGTGGAGTTTCAACATTGTTCAAGGAAGGGCGGGGGGGGGGGGGGGGGGGGTGGGTGGGTGCAGGGAGTGGGGTCTGACAAATGTGCTAGAACAGCGGGTACCACAAAGGGGGATTTTTAAATCCAGTTTACCTGGTGGAAATGGGACAAGTCAGTAGTTAAAATTGCTCACAAGACTTTATTATCAAGATCCCACTTGCTGCTCAGAGGTTCCAATTATAACCTGTTCTCTTGAGCAGGCAGCAATGAACAGATTCATTTTAAAAATAAAGATGCAGATCGGGCATTAATGGTGTAATCGCAACCTGACTGGTATATTAAAAAGATGTCTGATCAGGGAAGCCACTGAGACTTCACAGCCAGGCCAACGTATTGGGAAGAGAAAATGGGAACAAGAAGAGGCCTGAAAAGAAAAGTTACTTTGTGGAACTTCTTGGTGCGCCCCGGAGGAGGAGGAAGAATGCCAATCTTACCCCACAAAGGAGGTGCTCCTGTCCTGTGTGAAACTGCCACAACTTACCTGCGTGCCTGGAATCATCCTCTTGATCCCTAGAATTCCGCCCACAATTCTGCTCCTATTTGTCAGCCAGTTGTCATTTGGGGTTTGCTCTGTATCCACTTACAAACATTTTTAATGCATAATACCAAGCTCACCATTTATATACATTTTTCAGCTATCCGTTTCTACCTAAAGAAAGACATAAATGGAAACTCACTGATGGCTGACAGAAAGAGATTATTTGGTTCAGCAATTAGAGCTTAACCGAACTAAGAGAACATTGTATTTGTATTTAAAGGATCAAATCAGTTTGTTTAAATTGCTTGGTTGATAGAAGTTGGATAATGCATCTCTCAGGTACAAAAATATTTAGACTGCTTTTAGAGACACACACTATTCAGTTGGTATATCTGAACAATTTCATAGACTCCATCGAATCCTTACAATGCAGAAGGGAGCCATTCGGCCCATCAAGCCTGCACCTACCACAATCCAACCCAAGCCCTATCCCCGTAACCCCACATATTTACCCTACTAATCCCCCTGACTAAGGAGCAATTTAGCATGGCCAATCAACCTAACCCACACATTAAAAGCATTAAATATTTGTTCTGTTGGAAAGAACCAGGCAGTAATTTGTAATGCTGCAGCTTAGATTACAGTTCACAAGTTCTTCCATAAATGCTCACAATATTTTCTTGGTTCAAGCAAATCTGACATCCCAGGTGCCACTCTCAAAACATCTTAAATATTTAAGTCATTTAATAGCAGTTTCACACAAAGAAAATGGACTTGTGCAGGATTTGCAGTCCATGCAAGAACACGGCAATTTTTTAAAAAAGCAAATAGTTTAAATATATATTGTATACATTTAAGTACAAAAGTTTCAATTAGTAATGAAACAACAGATGGCAGTATCTGGCAATAAGTTACATCATAAACCCAAGCACTAAGGTGCCTCTTACTTGTTTTGCTAGCAAAAATTATAAGATACATTAACCTTACTGGTTCTAGGTAAGCATGCAAGCACTGACAGGTGTCAACATGTTTATCAGAGTCACTGTATCACATTTACAACTTCCATTTTGACATCTCATAAAGCATGTGATATTCATGATTTTAAATGTGGACTATGTTCAATACAGAATGTTCTGAAACTGCCTTTTTTTAAAAAAATGGACATTAAAAGGCTGCAATGGTGGCTGCTGAGGGTCAGATGACTGTTGCAATTTCTGTACAGTCTCAGAATGATGCCAAGCTTCCATAAAGTTCCTAATTGAACGGCCAAGGGTTGGGTGCCTGCCTTGAATGGATATGTCAAGACAAAGCCTTTTCTGGAATTCACACCTCCTGTTGTTTGTGGATTTTTCCAAACCTCAAAATCCATGGACTCCCTGTCTCTGAGCTCCAAACTGTAAAACTTCATCATTGTATAAGATTTTCAGGGTGAATAAATAAAATAAATAAATAATCCTCTATTTAAGCCCACAGAAAGCATGCTTATTCAAATTGATCGTACGCTCAGGGTTTAAGAAACATCCACATCTTCCTTTTCAAAAGCACACTGATTATGGACAATAAGGGAAGGGAACAATATTTTCCGTTCTCTCTCATCCCTGTCCGTAACAATCCTACGACCTTTCTTAAACTCAGAAAGATATTTCAAAGTAACTTACAAAGTAGGAAAAAATAGTAACAATATCCAAGAATTTTAATTCCATCAAGAGCTGTGGGCCTCCCTGTCAATGACAACATTTGTTGCCCATCCCTAATGCCCTTGAAAAGGTGGTGGTGAGCGGATTTCTTGAACTACTGCAGTCCATCTGGTAAGTGCAATAAAAGATCCTATGCAACCTTTTTGCAAAAATATCTTTCCATAATTTTAATCATTGTCATAGAAATTCATGGAAAATATCTCTACCATATGATTTACTTGTTTTTACGATACTGAATTATTTGAAGACTGCTTACATTTGAAGAGCTTAAAGGAAATTCAGCGTCCAGCTAATCACAATGCCACAAGAGCAGAAGTGGGAAGTTTTATTTTTGTTCTACACCCAATAAGAGTATTCCCCTTTCCTATTTCTCTCTTCTTCCAAGCTACAATCATGCCAACTGGTGGGGGAGGGGGCATGCAGGGGAAACACATCTGAAAACATATAATAGACTGCTGACTTACACATGTAATAAAAACATAAACTGAATTTCCAGAGGTCTGCGTGAAAAATTAACAAGATCCTGTGTTTGAAGATATACCAATGGGAATTTCCTTTTCCACTCAGCCCATGTCTTAAGTGTGAGGGAAAAGTTCACCCACTGATTATACTCTTCAGCTTCTCTTGCACGCAATCCTTAGACAAGTACACTAGAGCGGTGCTTGTTCAATCCAGACAATTTTCTTTTGCTCTTCCTTTATTGCTGCTTTTACTAAGTTGACGAGTGATTCAAGGTCACTCCAGCCATCAGCTATACTGTTGTACAGACATGGCAGTGTGTCCAAGCAAGCCTCCTCCCTTCGAGAACACTCCAATAGCAAATCCTCTGTCACTCCATATTTCTGCAAGATTTTTCTAAACAAATCAAGAATACATTAATGTATCTTATGCCCCAAAAGTACAGGATCCTGAAAAAGAAGAAAGTGAATTAAAACGCAAAACTTCAGTTACACCAACAAAATGTATTTTCTTGCTGAGAAAATAACATTGTTAATTCCAGTTAAAGAACTGCTCAGTGGAATCTTGTGTTCACGTCTTTCAAAGGATGGGACGACATAAGTAAAGGGACAGTATCCATTGAATAATACTGGTACTGATCAGGAGACCGATTTGGAGGGTAATTATATATTAATTTAGTGCCTTTAACATAAAGAGAATCCCAAGGCAAGTCACAATGGAAATAGATGAATGCCAAGCCATGGGTCACAGATTGGGATGCGTGTTAAGTAGATTTATAATGATGAAGAGAGAAATGCTGCCATTATAGATTAGCAAGGACAGATGTTCTGGATGAACGGAATTTAGTACAGGGGAGGATATGAGCAGCTAAACTTTGGACAAGTTGGAGCTTATGGAGTGGAATGAACTGACTCAGTCACTTGCCAATGTCCTGACCATCATAGGTGTCAATGTCCAAACGGGTAAGTTCACATCATGTAACAGTAAGAAGTGGCTGAGTGCACTGGACACAATAAAACCAATGGGCGCTCACAACATCTCGGCTGTAGCGTTGAAGACTTGCACACCAGAACTAGCTGTTCCCCTAATCAACCTGTTCCAGTGTAATAATGGCACTTGATGTCCAATTGACAATCTGGACATTACTGAGGTTTATCCGATCCACAAAAAATACCTTGTAAATATCTAGTTCAATTAAACTTGTTTAAGCTGTCATCTATGATAAGCTGTTTCCCTTATCGTTATTTCATGAAATGGTGTTCTAGTAGGCATGACACTAAAACACAAGTGACCAAAGTCATGCTTTGAAGCTGTAACAACATTGCAATGCTCTCAGTCGGGTAGGAATGTAGACTGGCCACAAGTGTGCCTTCTATAATGTTCTGGAATTTAAAATCCATCCCAAAGCCATCTTTTTAACCGAGATATTCTCCCTTCATCATCGATGAACTCGGTCAACTAACATTATAGCTAGTTTCAATAATTTAGAGCAAATTCATTAAATATCACATTAATTGAACACCATGGAATTACAATATTATTGGAAGATTCTGACAGGTGCTTCTCTCTCAACTGGACATGATTCCAGGCTGCAAAACCAGCCAAAACATTTTTCATACAATATCAAGTTGCCAAAATCAAATGACTTGCATACAAACTGTGCTTATGTAAATAAGGTTGCTTATACAAATTTTGCTCTTGTTATTTACAGTAACCCTGCTAAATTATTTAAAGTAGATGATGAATAGGAACTTTCGGGACTTAGCAACAGGCATGCAAGAGGAAAGGTTGCAACTAAACAAGAATAAAAGATGATCTGTTCTATCCACAAATTTGCTCCCAGTGCCATTTCAAAAATAAATCAGCATGCACAAAATTGCAGTCTCTGCTGTGCACATAGACACAGGAAATGGCACTTGCTCACACGCTACTATTTTCATACTTTGTATTTGTGCAGCCACACATGATGGTGGAGACACAGATGACGATGGTTAAAGGAAGTAATTAATCCATAAAAGTATGCAACTGCCATTAACATTTAATCTTGTATATCATGATGCTGGTACAATTTGTGACAAACGTACAGAAAGGTAGTTCACAAAACAAACTGGGGAGATTTGCATTAGGAGGCTCTCATGCCTTAGTGATTTAAAAAAATGATCTAAACAGTGATATAAAAATGCGTCTCAGCAAGGTTTTAGCGTCAAGGGTGCTTTGATGCACCTGTGTATTGACTAGCTTGCTAACTGAAACAGAAAAGTATTTTCACCTCCAGTGTTCTAAATTTTTACGTCCCTTTTGGTACATCACTGATGAATGAAGTGTTAAAGGAGAAATTCGATTACTTGTGAAAATGTTTGGTGAGTGTGCATATAGGCATTTTTACATCAGCACTTGACCAATTCATGTTGCAGGAGAGTAATTTTCTCCCATTTACACTGTCAACACCGGCTTTCGTAAACTGGCAGCAAAAATGTAGATCTCCAATCCCCTTGGCAAAAAGAAAACCATTAGCTATTCAAAAACAGGGAACCTGTGCACTCATGCTACTCTCCTGCTATCTGAATTAATCAAACATGAATGAGAAAGCGCCTTACTGCTTCTGCAGACACAGGTTGCATCCAAATGCCCTACTTTGCATGGAGCCAAATGTAAATTAATGGGATGATGATGAAAACTTTCCTACAATATAAATTTGCATACATCTGAATTATGTACAGTTTAGTTGACAATATATGGAATTTCCTAATGCTGCCATACATGTAAAGAACTGCTTATTGAAACAACTATTGCTGTAGAAATCATTACTTTAAAATATAGGGCAGTTCCCAAATCAGTTTGATTCTCATTAGAGTAACAGCATATGAACAAACTTGTGTGCCCTGTTGTTGTAAAGTCAGGCTACTGGAGCTGCTACCTTTGATGTGGAGATGCCGGCGTTGGACTGGGGTAAACACAGCAAGAGTTTTAACAACACCAGGTTAAAGTCCAACAGGTTTATTTGGTAGCAAATACCACTAGCTTTCGGAGCGCTGCACCTTCGTCAGATGGAGTGGAAATCCACTCCATCTGATGAAGTGGATTTCCACTCCATCTGACGAAGGAGCAGCGCTCCGAAAGCTAATGGTATTTGCTACCAAATAAACCTGTTGGACTTTAACCTGGTGTTGGTAAAACTCTTGCTGCTACCTTTCCCAGTCAACTTGACTACTTGCATGTCAGAGGACAACCCACTTTGCAATTATAAGGGTAGGCTGAAATCACCTGTTCTTCTCATGTTACATGCCCCCAACAGCATCAAGGCCAATTTGGTCAGTCTGTGGCTAGCTTTGAGAAAGTAATTGAGAGAAAACTGGATCTAACTATGCAAACATTGTTGCAACCTAGGCACTCATAGCACCTGGAAGACTAATACGTTTGGAAATTATGATCATTGTAAACAGCAAACAAAATGTATACCAGGAGTAAATGATGAACTCAGTTATTTCATTAATCTATGCAATACAGGTTGACTTACTTAATTTTCTTCATGTTTTTCTCACAGAGACGGATGATAATGACAATTGGATAGATCTCCACCTTATGTAACCGTTTCACACAATCCAGACCAAGTTCCAATAGGCAGTGGACATTCTGTAACAAAACATCATGGAAACCAAAGCATTTTGATTTCAGTTTTATCATTCAATCAAGTTTTAGTGCACTGGAAAACTACCAATGGGATTATGTGGAACATGCTTACTCCTGATTTATATTAAAACTGCTGGTTATTTTAGAGTTAGCTCATCTCAGCAGTGGAATTCTTTAATTGCTTCACTAGGTGAAGAAGTGAACCATCAGATAGGTGTTTCCATTCCTAATTATCCACTAAACCCTCCTTTGCCTTTTCACCTTCTGGGCTGCTGGCTTGATGTTAAATAGAAATAAACAGATTAAGATGTGTTTTTTTTTGTCAGAAGATTAAATGGATGGGGTGGAGTTCATGCTGGGTGGTGTGCATATCATCTATAGAAGCTGGAAGCTTGATGTGATGAATAAGAGTAACTTACCTCATGGTTTCTTGTGTTCTTAAAAAGGGATAGATAAAACGCACAAATATACCAATAAAGAGTGGGTAGTATCAAACTAAACAAACTTGGTACTTTTTGTGGAAGAGAATTGACCTGATTTGGAAGCTCACCAAGTTTAATCACATTTCTTGTGACACTTATGTTTATATTCCATAATTCAGTAATGTTTGTTAATTATTTGACCAACTCACTAGATGAAAAACACAGAGCAATGGGAAACATGAGGGCAAGAGGAACAGTAAAAAATGGCAGTGGCCAGGTATATATTGTAGAAGCACTTTTCCTTTCCCTATCTATTGATTATGAAGAGGAACCACAGATAAAGATTAGATAATGGGTTGGGCAACAATGGGAGAGCAAGAAATATAAACTAAAGACTGGTGAAAGGAAACCAAAATCCAAATTAGTCAGAACAGTATGCTTGAAAGCACTGATATTACCTTAGCAACTACAGCCTCTACCGCCGTCCGTGTGTAACAAGAGCGAAGTAAGTTCTGTACTTCTTTCACGCCCAAAATATCCCCTTTTCTATCTTTCTCAGCATACTCTGCATTATTCAAGCATTCTAAAAAAAAACAAGTTCTAATTCAATATATGTGGAACATAATGAGCAACACAGACTCAATACAGGCAGAACAGACTTGATACAGGCAGAGCAGACTCGATACAGGCAGAGCAGACTTGATGGGCTGAATGGCCTACTTCTGCTCCTTCACCTTAAGGTCAAATAGATGAAATTTATAAATTAAATACCATATGAATCTATATTTTATAAATCAAGTATTCAAGTATGTTGGGTGCGGTCTTGGGATCTGTAGACATGATATGGAGTTTCTTTCAGGTTGGGTACTTCATAAATACACATTTAGATTTACTGTAAAATTCTATGCTTGTCAAGGTGTGACATGCCAGTGGAACAAAACACTTTTGCATCTATTGTTTGGCCCATGCACGCTCAGATGAGTATAGCCCATATCAGGTCTAAAATCTCCTCGATTAATTTCCAGCATTGATGGAAATTCAAACAAAGCCTATTGGTGAATGCCCCATCTCAAAGAATTATTTGTTGAAATATTAAATAAATAATCTGTTTTCTTCCATTTCTTATTTGTGACTCTGAAGATACCTTACCAGAAGCACACTTTTCATACTCCGCTAAGTCTTTCAGCTTCTCAAGCACAACTTTTCCAATTCGAGTGGGCGCGATGATCACTGGTCGCAGAGAGGGTGGGTGGCAGGGCCTGACCAGCGAGTAGGGCATTAAAGTAAAACAATTACCAGGAGGCTGGTCGTCTAGAATAAATCATATTAAAATGTTAGAGTTAGAAACAATAATTGTATTTTTTGGATTCAAATACAAAAGAGAAATAATAAAGCTAAGGGGTGATATTGAGTGCAAAATCTGGTACACAGCCAGCACTAATAATATGAGGCAGTATCAGCTAATATCTGATTAACCCAAAATGCCATGACAATACCACTGGTTCCTGGACATCACATTGTTTACAGAATTAATTACAACCTTGAGAGTGAAGTATGTTTATGGTTGGCTGGACTCTACTGCAAAAGGCTAGAGATTTTAAATAGAATTGACAATCATGTGCTCAAATTTCAGTTTTGCCATCCATATATTAGAAGACTTTGACTGCGTAGTAAAGTCAGTATTTGAATGATGATCACTTATGGCCATTATGAATTAGATGATCACAACAGTTATCATAAGAGATCTACTTCAGTCTGTGACTCTCACCTTGTTCTTTGTCAGGGTTGATGGTGCCACAGTCAAATGATAACCATAGTGGATTTCTCTGACTTTTATCAGTGCTGACTATTCTCACGAGTTTACTTTGTCTTGAAGAAGATGTTTTCCGATCTCGCTGGAAAAACAAGCATAGCAGAGAGTATTAGGAAACAGCAGACTGAACTGAAACACAGTAAGTAATTTATCTACATTTTCAATTAGTTAAATGATTCCTGTGATAAATTTACTTTGAAAGGCTGAAGTTACTTAGAGCAAACAGTTAATCCTGGAAGGTATCTGTTAAGAGCTTTATGCCTTCCTTACATTACACAATATTACCACACAATGTTATGTACATATAAATGTGTGGAACACATATGCCACCAAGAGACACAAGACAAACACTGCTCCGGAGCCATTACCACAATCTCTTTCAACCTCAATTTCTAGTCTCCAGCTCCAGTGGTGAAGTGCAACATCATTTTCCTAGTTCAATTTGATTTGATTTGATTTATTATTGTCACATGTATTGGGATATAGTGAAAGGTATTGTTTCTTGCGTGCTATACAGACAAAGCATACCGTTCATAGAGTACATGGGGGAGAAGGAAAGGAGAGGGTGCAGAATGTACTGTTACAGTCATAGCTAGGGTGTATAGAAAGATCAGCTTAATATAAGGTAGGCTTGTTCAAAGGTCTGATGGCAGCAGGGAAGAAATTGTTCTTGAGTAGGTTGGTACATGATCTCAGACTTTTGTATCTTTTTCCCGACAGAAGAAGATGGAAGAGAGAGTATGGGGTCCTTAATTATGCTGGAAGCGGGAAGTGTGGATGGAGTCAGTGGATGGGAGGCTAGTTTGTGTTATCGACTGGGCTACATTCACAATGTTAGTTCATAAAATTTAACTATGTTTCACACTAAGACTCCTGACTTGTCATGCAAGTGTTTGGAGTTTGGATGAAGTATGATTACACATACACCATAGTTAGTTTAAAGTATGCCTAGCTTAGGTGTAGGTTTGATTCAACCACATATATTCAGTGTCACATCCCCAATGTCCATCTGTTTTACCCACTATTTACGAAACCCCATAAAATATTATTAACGTGTACATGCATTGTGTGAAGTAACGCTTTGAAGTACAACAATGGAAGTACTCCGGCAGAGATCCAGCACTGTAAATAAGGCAGCATCATCTAATCCATAAAGCAGACACAGATAATGGAGCTGGGTCTCCGTATGAAGAACATTATATACCATCAATTGCATCAGTAGAACAGGAACTGTTCTTTTGTTGTATAAATTATTCATGAGTTTCTAATCCACCTTGCTATCTTTGTTGATAACATTTCAGCACTATATCAATGGGAGCCCTTTTAAAATATGTTATATTAGTATTAAACATTTTACCTTTTTAATTGACGGAGTCTGTTGAGCCATGTTCTGAATCATCCCAATCAACAGCTGTTGAGCCCTAAACAGAAACAAGATATCTTTAGCTGACAGAATATTGATAAATAAGTTTCTTCAGAACTAGGAATCCTGGAAAGTCTCCCCCTCCTTGGCTAAAGCCAATTGCAGCTTTCCTTATTAGCTAACTCAGTATAGATCATGGATTAAACCTGGGACTTTTCCGTCCATGTGATTCCCAACAGGATTGGTGTATCCAATACTACCAAAGATGGTTTAAGATGGGGAGCATCATTTTTTATACTTCTGTCGTCCAAGTAAAGTCATCCTAGTTTTCTACAACATATTGACTTCAATAACTAAATTAATATATCCATAAGATCATAAGACCTAGGAGCAGAAGTGGGTCATTGGCCATCGAGTCTGCTCTGCCATTCAATTAGATCATGATGGATCTGAAGTGATAATCCTAAACTCCACTTTCCTGTCTTATCCCATTACCTTTGATTCCCTTATTGATTGAAAATCTGTCTACCTCAGCTTTGAACATATTTAACAACCCTATCTCTACAGCCCTCTGCAGTAAAGAATTCCACGGACTCACTACCCCCAGAGAAGAAATTCCTCCATATCTCTGTCTTAAATGGGTGATCCCTTACTCTGTGATTATGCCTTCTGGTCCTAGACCCTCCCACAAGAGGAAACAACCTACCCTGTCAAGCCCCCTGAGAATCCTGTGTGTCTCAATAAGATTGCTTCTCATTCTTTTTTTTATATTCATTAGTGGGACATGCCAGCATTTATTACCCATCCCTAGTTGCCCAAGGGCATTTAAGAGTCAACCACATTGCTGTGGCTCTGGAGTCACATCTAGGCCAGACCAGGTAAGGACGGCAGATTTCCTTCCCTAAAGGACCTTAGTGAACCAGATGGGTTTTTTTGACAATCAACAATGGTTTCACGGTCATCAGTAGATTCCTAATTCCAGATTTTTAAAAATTGAATTCAAATTCCACCATCTGCCGTGGTGGATTCGAACCCGGATCCCCAGGGTTTCTGGATCAATAGTTAATCGATAATACCACTAGGCCATCGCCTCCCCATTCTTCTAAGCTCCAATGAGTACAGGCCCAACATACTTAACCTCTGCTCATAAAAAAATCCTCCAGACCTGGAATCAACCGAGTGAACCTTCCCTGGGCTGCCTCCAGTGCCAGTATTTTCCTTTCCTTAGATAAAGGGACTGAAAATGTTCACAGTACTCTAGGTGTGATATAGCTGGCATCTTGTATAGTTTTAGCAAGACTTCCCTAATTTTATATTTAATTCTCTTTGAAATAATGGCCAACATTCAATTTGCCTTCCCTATTACGTGCTGAACCTGCATGCTAACTTCTTGTGATTTATGCATGAGGACCCCCAAATCGATCTGTGCTGCAGCTTTCTGCAGTCTTTCTCCAATTAGATAATATTCAGCTTCTTTATTCTTCCTACCAAAGTACATAACTTCACATTTTCCTACATTATATTCAATCTGTCAAGTTTTTGCCCATTCACTTAATTTATCTATACCCTCTTGTAGATTCTGTGTCATCCTCATCACTTGCCTCCCCATCTATTTTTGTGTTATCCACAAATTGGCATTCACTTTCCTTGTCCAAGTTATTAATATATATTGTGAATAATTGTGGCCCCAGCATTGAGCCCTGTGGCACTCCACTAATTACAGGTTGCCACCCTGAAAATCATAGAATCATAGAAACCCTACAGTGCAGAAGGAGGCCATTCGGCCCATCGAGTCTGCACCGACTACAATCCCACCCAGGCGTACCCTCACATATATTTACCCGCTAATCCCTCTAACCTACTAATTTTAGGATTCTAAGGGGCAATTTTTAACCTGGCCAATCAACCTAACCTGCACATCTTTGGACTTTGAAAATGCCCCTCTTATCCCAATTGTGTCTTCTATTAGTTGGCCAATCCTCTCTGCATGCTAATATATTACATCCAACACCATGGAATCTTACCTTTTGTGCAGCACCTTAGCAAATGCTTTTTGGAAATCCAAGTATATTACATCTACTGGTTCCTCTTTATCTATCCTGCCCCTTAGCACCTCAAAGAATTCTAATAAATTTGTCAGTCATGATTTCCCCTTCATGAAGCTATGCTGCCTGTATTTGATTATATCATGTATTTCTAAATTTCCCAATAACAGATTTTAAGCTAACTGGCCTATAATTATCTGTTTTATATCTCCCTCCCTTTTTGAATAAGGGGTACATTCCAATCCTCTGGGATGGTTCCATAATTTAAGGATTCTTGGAAGAGTATTACCAATGCACCCACTTTCTCTGTAGCTACTTCTTTTAATATCCTAGGATGCAATCCATCAGTTCCAGGGGACTTAAATACCTTTAGCTCCATCAGTTTGCCTAGTATGTTTTCTCTAGTGATAGTTGTTGCATTTATTCCCCCCCAGACCTTTGGCCCTTGATTATTTAGTATTTTTTCTATGTGAAACCTGACACAAAATATTTATTTAGCTCCTCTGCCATTTCCTGTCTTGATGCTCTCTCTACTCACATTGTTTGTATCTTAAAGACTTGATTAGTTGTAAGTATTCGCATTCCAACCATTATTCATGTAAATTGAGTCTGTGCCTTTATATGCCCTGTTTGTGAACAGAATTCCCACTCACCTGAAGAAGGGGCTTGGAGCTCCGAAAGCTTGTGTGGCTTTTGCTACCAAATAAACCTGTTGGACTTTAACCTGGTGTTGTTAAACTTCTTACTGTATTTCTTGGTTCCCCATTATTATTTCTACAGTCTCATTCTCCAAGGGGCCTATGTTCACTTTGGCCTCTCTCTTCCTTTTTATATATTTAAAGAAGCTCTTACTACTCTCTACCTCCCTGATGTGTCACAGTGTCTGCACCTCAGCCTCCAGCTCAATCACTCTAAGCTGTACATCTTCAAGTCACAAACACTTATTGTTATCCAAATGCTGCAGTGTTGACACATCATCTGTCCCGCTATCCTTAATGTGTTTTAAATAATTACTTAATTAATTTATTTATTATGCTTTATGTACATTTTATTAAATAACCATCACGTTGTGCACTGTTTAAACCCAAGGGGGCACCTCCGTTTACATCTCTAATGCTAATTCCATTCTATTTGGGACTATTTGTATTACATTACTATATAGGCCCTAACTTTCCCTTATTCTAGCTACAGAGGCCAATGGCAATGCCACTAGCGGTGCTACTTGGAAGAAATATTTAACTTAGCACAGAGTAATTATTAAAAATGGAACCTTCTAGTCTGTATGATTCACCTACATGTTGGTTTTGCCAACTGAATGATTTGCTAAGCTTTATTTAATTTGTTTGCAGTTTTGGCACCTGACCAATGCAGTTGGGTGCTAGAGTGTGGAAATATTTGGATGTCTTGTAGGCTACGTCAAGTTTAAGCTTTAAGTGACTCCGGGCCACAAGTATATGACATAATCACATCAGCAAATTCAGAAATCGTGAGCCAAGGAAAGCAGACTTAAAGTACCATTCGAGAATAATGAGACCGAGATTCACTTCAGCATTCTTCACAGACTAAGTCCCAAACTTATTCAGAGAATCGGAAGAATTAGTACAAGGGTCAATCTGAGTGATGTACCTTCATGCAGCTGATTACAAAATTAACATCTCTTAAGGGTGTTCAAGCAACAAAGGGAAAATAATTACTAAGTTAAAAAATAAATAAAATTAAATACAAGGAGAAATGTGTTTTGGCTGCCCATGCACAGAACCATACCCACCAGGAACACAAATCAGAAACGGTCAAAGGACATGTTAAATTGTCCAAATGCAGGCAACACTTTAACTTTAACAGGTGCAGGAATGCAGACCTGACTTTCCTGTATAGAGTGCTTTGAGATTTTCTCAGCTGCATTGTAATGTACACAGCGCAGGGAGGCAGCAGTGGATTGCTGACCTTGGCTCAACATCTCTTCATACAAGGAGGCAAAAACTAGATGTATAGTTACCACAGGAGTTCCACAACTCCTTGGGGGATTAGCAGGGTAAATGCGTAGGATTATGGGGATAGGGCCTGGATGGGATCATTGTTGGTGCAGGCTTGATGAGCTGAATGGCCTCCTTCTGCACTGTAGGGATTCTATGATTCTAACTCCCAGCAACCAGCTTGTAAGACACCAAAATTTATAGCGATGATGTGTATAAAAATGATTACCGGCGTTTATTTATTTTTCCGCAAGTGCTGCAATGGTCTAAATAAAACACATTTACTGTGGTTCAAATCACAAAGTCTGACTTCCTGGCACTGTTATGAGCTTACCGATAGTAATTTGGAATGGTACCACCATCCACGTCAGCCATTGTGTTGGGATTCACCCTGAATGCTTTCCACTCACTACTGCCTCTGTGCACGGTGTCAGTGATGTGCAGGATTTCATTGCATTGGATAGTAAATCCTCCCATAGCTCCATTTTCCTTATCAAATGTAACATTGACTCGGATGTAGAACGAATCACCAGATGTAGCAATCTTCTTCTCAATATTTTCCACTAATGTTTGATAGGCTGATAAAATGAAACAAACACTTTGCATTATCATGTTTTCTCAGACCACAGCTTAACTTCGACATAGACATTCAACCAAAGCTACAAAATTACGGGAGGTTTAACATTTTGGATTAAATTTAATTATGATAGTTCAAGCAGATTGTATTGTGGGAAAAACAAATGTTTCAGATCAAATGAATTATGAAATTTAAGCAACACAGTCTTCAAAATGTACCAAGGCATACAGGATTCAATTTTATATATTCCTGATCCACTTTCATATTTCTCATTTCTCTGGAGAAAAGTACATAATTAGAGCAAATAATTTGATGATTGAGCA
The DNA here is from genome assembly GCF_964213995.1 of Mustelus asterias. Lineage (NCBI taxonomy): Eukaryota > Metazoa > Chordata > Chondrichthyes > Carcharhiniformes > Triakidae > Mustelus > Mustelus asterias. Next base: position 91,030,691 of record NC_135812.1, on the reverse strand, counting down.
AATAATATCCTATGAGTTAACATACTTACCACACGCAACGGGGCTCACTACCCAGGTCATGAATTTTGTTTAAATGATGGTTTCTGAGTGAAAATCATTCACTTTCCCCAATAACTATTTTATAATATGGTCAAAACATCCATTTCTCCCCATTTTAGAAACATAGAAAAACTACAGCACAAAACAGGCCCTTCGGCCCCACAAGTTGTGCCGAACATATCCCTACCTTCTAGGCCTACCTATAACCCTCCATCCTATTAAGTCCCATGTACTCATCCAGGAGTCTCTTAAAAGACACTATTGAGTTTGCCTCCACCACCACTGACGGCAGCCGATTCCACTCGCCCACCACCCTCTGTGTGAAAAACTTCCCCCTAACATTTCCCCTGTACCTACCCCCCAGCACCTTAAACCTGTGTCCTCTCGTAGCAGCCATTTCCACCCTGGGAAAAAGCCTCTGAGAGTCCACCCGATCTATGCCTCTCAGCATCTTATATACCTCTATTAGGTCTCCTCTCATCCTACGTCTCTCCAAGGAGAAAAGACCGAGCTCCCTCAGCCTATCCTCATAAGGCATGCCACTCAATCCAGGCAACATCCTTGTAAATCGCCTCTGCACCCTTTCAATCTTTTCCACATCCTTCCTGTAATGAGGCGACCAGAACTGAGCACAGTACTCCAAGTGGGGTCTGACGAGAGTCTTATATAGCTGCATCATTATCCCCGGACTCCTAAACTCAATCCCTCGATTGATAAAGGCCAGCACACCATACGCCTTCTTAACCACCTCCTCCATCTGCGGGGCCGATTTTAGAGTCCTATGGACCCGGACCCCAAGGTCCTTCTGATCCTCTACAGTACTAAGAGTCTTTCCCTTTATATTGTACTCCTTCATCCCATTTGACCTGCCAAAATGGACCACGACGCATTTATCTGAGTTGAAGTCCATCTGCCACTTCTCCGCCCAGTCTTGCATCCTATCTATGTCCCTCTGTAACTTCTGACATCCCTCCAGACTATCCACAACCCCACCAGCCTTCGTGTTGTCGGCAAACTTACCAACCCATCCCTCCACTTCCTCATCCAGTTCCCTAAAGTTCCCTAAAGTTTGGAAATTCATAGAGCAAAATTCAGTTTGATGTGGCTGGCATTGGAAGGAACAGTAAGAAGTCTCACAACACCAGGTTAAAGTCCAACAGATGTATTTGGTATCATGAGCTTTCAAAGCGCTGCACCTTCATCAGGTGAATGAGCACTCCAAAAGCTCGTGATACCAAATAAACCTGTTGGACTTTAACCTGGTGTTGTGAGACTTCTTACTGTGCCCAGCCCAGTCCAACGCCGGCATCTCCACATCTTGGAAGGAACAGGTTAAGGACTGGGGTTAAAAGAAAACTTTGAAATTGATTTGGGGGAGATCACGGTCTTTTTGAAATGCATGGGACTACTACACAGTACCAATCAAATCACATTGAGGACACCCTCCATTTTGTTGTGTGGCAGTACCACCGTGCCAAAGGGGATAGATTTCAAGCAGATCTAGCAGCTCAAACTTGGGCTTCCTGAGGCCATTAACAGCAGCGGAATTTAAACTTGTGATTTTCTTTCCTATTAATTTATCTATACTCCAGAATTTTTTTTTAAGTTGCCATGGTACAGATTAAAACCGAAGTAATGCAGGGTGAGTTAATCCTGTTAAAAAGCACAATTCACTGCAATTTCTATTTTCCAACACAGCCATTAAATTATTCTTCCACATTCTCTTCTGCCATTACCCTCCGCATGGTCTCTTTAGGCTGACAAAATAGCCCAAGCTGTAAATATTATCTCCAAGACTGGCACCAGCCTTGCTCCAATGCCAGCCACATGGCATTCCAAATAGAAAATATTGATTCATTTTAACATATTTGTTCACAGGATGTGGATGTGGCTGACTATGCCAGCATTTGTTGCCTATCTGTAATTTGCCCCTGAGAAGGTGATGGTGAGCTGCCTTTGTGAACCAATGCACTGGGCACCTGTGTTCGAATCCCACCATGGCAAGTGGCGGAATTTTTCAACATAAATCAGGAATGAGTCAAAAAAACTAACATCCTCTGGCACTGGTAGGAGATACCACTGCACAGTTCCTTAACATTGAGGGTACCCTCCATTGTAGTCCTGTGGCACTACCACTGTGCCAAAAGGGATAGATTTCAAACAGATCTAGCAACTCAAACTTGGGCTTCCTGAAGCGTTGAGGGTCATTAACAGCAGCAGAATTGTAATCTGTAATCACAATCTATAACCTCAGGGCATAACATATCCCCCACTCCACCGTTATGACCAAGCTGGGGGATCAGCCCTGCTTCCATGAACAGTGGTGTAGGGTACGCAAGCAGCAGCAGGCATACCTAGAAATGAGGTGCCAACCTAGTGAAGCTACAATACAGGACTACTTGCATACCAAGTAGCGGAAGCACCATGCGCTAGAATGAAATGATCCTACTACAACTAAGGGATTAGATCTAAGCTCTCCAGTCTTGCCACATCCAGTCATGAAAGGTGGTGGACAATTAACCAACTAAGAGAAGGGGGAGGCTGCACAAATAGCCCAGCACATCAGTGCAAAAGTGCATTTGCAACCATGGGCGACATGGTGGCACAATGGTTAGCACTGATGTCTCACAGCTCCAGGCACCCGGGCCGATTGGCCTCTTCTGCACTGTAGGGATTCTTGGGTCACTGTCTGCGTGGAGTCTGCACATTCTCCCCATGTCTGCATGTGTTTCCTCCGGGACTCTTGTTTCCTCCCATGTCTGAAAGACATGTTGGTTAGGTGCATTGGCAATGCGAAATTCTCCCTCAGTGTACCCAAACAGGCACCGGAGTGTGGCGACTAGGGGATTTTCACAGTAACTTCATTGCAGTTTTAATGTAAGCCTACTTGTGACACTAATAAATAAACTTTAACAATCTTCAGCCAGAACTGTCCACGTGATATCATGAAACAGCTGAAGGCTCTGGATATGGTAAAGAGTACAGGCCCTGACAAAATTCCGGCAATAGTACTGACAACTTATCCTTCAGAACTACTCTTGCCCCTGGCCAAGCTGTGCCAGTATGGCACAGCAATGGCATCTACCTGTCAATATAGAAAATTGCCCAGGTATATTGGCCGGAATTTTACCCTCTCGTCTGCCACGGGAAATGAAGCGGGTGAAGGGCAGACTGTGGAAAGGTCCTTGACCTCCGGCGGGATTGTACGGCTTTGGGACGAGCGAGACCGTAAAATCCCACCCACCATAGCTACAAAACCCCATCAGTCCACTCTTAATCATTAGTAAAGTGAAGGAAGGTGTCCTTGACTGTCATCAAGCGGCACTTACTCAACAATAACATGCTCACTGATACCCAGTTTGGATTCCACGAGGACCACTCAGCTCCTGACCTCATTACAGCCTTGTTTCAGATGTGGACAAAAGAGCTGAATGTGATGAGGTGAGAGAGAGTTCCCTTGACATCAAGGCAGCATTTGACCAAGTGTGGCATCAAGGAGCCCTGGCAAAATGAATGTCAATGGGAATCAGGGTATGAAACTTCCATACCTAGAGCTGGAGCCATACCTAGCACAAAGGAAGATGGTTGCAGTCGTTGGATGTCAGTCATCTCAGTCCCAGGACATCACTGCAGGAGTTCCTCAGGGCCATGCCCCAGGCCTGACCATCTTTAGCCATTTCATAAATGATCACCCTTCCATCATGAGGTCAGAAGTGGGGATGTTTCCTGATGATTGCACAACGTTCAGCTCCATTCAGCACTCCTCAGGTACCGCAGGTTCCCCTCCAAGCCACCCACCAGCCTGACTTGAAAATATAGTGCTGTTCCTTCACTGTCACTGAGTCAAAATCCTGGAATTCCCTCCCTGACAGCACTATGGGCTGCAGTTGTTCAAGAAGGCAGCTCGCAAGCACTTTCTCAAGGGCAATTAATGCAGAGCTATGATGCCCATATCCTGTAAGAATGAATTTTTAAAAACCTATCGCTTCTGTGCTCACTGACTTAATTGGCTGCCTTGATTTTAAAATTGTCATCCTCATTTCAAATTGCCTCAGCCCCGTGTCCTGGAATTCCTTCTGTATATCTCTGTCACTCTCTACCTCCTTTTCCTTCTTTCACACACTCTCTAAAACCTATCTCTTTGACCAAACCTTTTATCATCTGCCCTAATATTACCTCATGTGGCTCAATATTTTTCTTGTTTTATAATGCTCCTGTGAAGTGCCTTGGTTTTTTTTTATTATATTAGAGGTGGTATATGGAGACACGTTGGCTGGGATTCTCCGGCGGTTCTCACCGCTGGGATTCTCTGCCGCAGGTTTCCCATTGACAGCCAGAGGATCCCACGGCCAGTGGATGGCACACCACCTCTCACCATGGAGAAAAATGCTGGTGGGGTGGGGGCCCAGACAATCTCACCCATTCGCCGGAATTCTACTGCCCCCACCCGCCACAGAATTGGAGTAGGCAAGGGGCAGACAATGGAAATGTCCGTCAACCTCGGGTGGGATTTTCTGGTCTTGGGTCAAGCGAGGCTGTGAAATCTCACCCATTGTTGTTATTTCTTACACTGCTACCTACAATAACTGACCAAACCAGCAAACCTAATAATCATACCAAATTCAAACTGAAATTTAAAACATCAAACGACACAAAATAAGCATTATTTGGCAACCTTTATAACTGATTTTTTTTTAAAAGGGCCCAGCGACACTCTCTTACATAAAAGCAAAACACTGCGGATGCTGGAATCTGAAACAAAAACAGAAAATGCTGGAAAATCTCAGCAGGTTTGACAAGGTTGGCTCTATTCACATTCCAATCGTTATTCATGTAAATTGAGTTTGTGTCTTTGTGCCCTGTTTGTAATCAGAACTCCCACCCACCTGACGAAGGGACAGCCTGTTCCGAAAGCTCGTGGCTTTTGCTACCAAATAAACCTGTTGGACTTTAACCTGGTGTTGTTAGAATTCTTACTCTATTCCCCCTCCACAGATGCTGTGAGATCACTCTTGTAGTTCTTCTTAATAAAAACTCATCAATTTAGTCTTTTCTGAAATCACTGATGATATACTTGAATATATTTGGAACACGTGTTGCTTAGTTTGCCGGATATCTCTATTGACTGTTGAATTAAGGGCATATTTATTCCATCTGTAGTGGAACTTACCCTCTCCTTTGCGTCTGATGGCCAAACAGCATGCCCCTTTAATTTGTTTCAAGGTCCAAACAGCCTCCTCTAAACTGGCATCCTCGAGCACAGTCTTCTTTGGTTCTCTGCCATTATATTCCACCTGTGAATTCATCAGTGTCAATAATCTTTCAGAAAGATATCAGGTCCTACACAGTCCAACAACCTCTTTTTCAGTATCATTGTTGAGCACTGTTATAAAATGTGAACGATGGAATGGATGGAAACATGTAAAATAATCTAAAAAAGTGGTGCTGCAAAAGTGAGAAAAATGAGAAAGGTGTGTACAACATCCTTCTGGCCATGTCACTGTGTCACTAACTTACTGGATTATTATATGAAAGTGTGGTCAATCTCGGCATTTCAAGAATGAGTGAGAACTTAGGAGGGACATGTTAAAATGAGAGTTGGGGAAAGGGAATGTATTTCTACTTCAGCTATGATTTGAAAGTAGCAATAATTTGTTTTCACCCTCCTCTTCTCCTGAAAGCATTGACTCATTTCATGGGCGATGATTGCACTCTGGTATCTCACTCATGCAATCATTATTCAAATGGTTTCTTTAATAATGTGGGTTGGCAGACTGGAAGTCCCGCTTAAAAAAAAGCAGGAGTTAATCCCATTTTCCTGCACGTTGGGAATTTAGAATTTCTTTGGGAGAATCCCGGCCTATGTGACTGAGCCTGTCCTTTCTTTTTATTCCTTCATGGGATGAAGGCACTGTTGGTTCAGCCGGCCTTTAATGCCCATCCTGAATTGCCTTTGTGAAGGTGGTGATAAGCTGCATTATTGAAGCGCTGTAGTCTAGGTGGTGTAGGTGCACCCACAGTGCTGTTAGGAATTTCCAGGATTTTGATCCAGCGACAGGGAAGCAACGGCGATATTGTTCCAAGTCAGGATGGTGTTTGGCTTGGAGGGGAACTTGCAGGTGGTGGTGTTCCTATGCATTGGCTGCTCATGTCTTTCTGTATGGCAAAGGCTGTGGGTTTTGGAGGTGCTGTCAAAACAGCCTTGGTAAATTGCCGCAGTGAATCTTGTAGATGGTACCTGCTGCTGCCACTGTGTATCAGTGGTGGAGGGAGTGAGTGTTGATGGTGGTGGAGGGAGTGCCAATCAAGCAGGGTGCTTCGTCCTCCATGGTTTTGAGGTTTTTCAGTTATTATCCTCATCCAGTGCCCACCCATACATGCATTGTATAGCATGGAGTTGGACATTTTCCCTTGCCTAACTCTAGATGCACTGTGTTTAACTGTTATGAACCGTCTGCCAAACCAATTAACTCTATACCCTGGAAAATGAACCCAGGATCTCACCTACCTCTATGGTTCAGAATCTGTTGCGTCATAGAGGTTTACAGCATGAAAACAGGCCCTTTGGCCCAACTTGTCCATGCCCGCCCTTTTTTTTTAACCCACTAAGTTAGTCTCAATTTCCTGTGTTTGGCCCATATCCCTCTATACCCATCTTATCCATGTAAGTGTCTAAGACAAAATTGTACCCGCCTCTACTGCTACCTCTGGCAGCTTGTTGCTGACACTCACCACCCTCTGTGTGAAAAAATTGCCCTTCTGGATCCTTTTGTATCTTTCCTCTCTCACCTTAAACCTATGCCCTTTAGTTTTAGACTCCCTTACCTTTGGGAAAAGATGTTGACTATCTAGCTGATCTATGTCCCTCATTATTTTATAGACCTCTATAAGATCACCCCTCAGCCTCCTACGCTCCAGGGAAAAACGTCACAGTCCATCCAGCCTCTCCTTACAACTCAAACCATCAATGAGTTAATTATTGCATCGATTTTCCAGATGGCTATGCTCTGCACCCTATGGACAGTTTAAAAAAAAACATCCACACCAGATCGGCCTTGACCAATGTTAAGATGGCAGCCTAAAATGGGTATCCTTTGCAGGTGTTAATGACAGATCTAATACCTAAGTTAGGCCTCCTCTGGGAAACTGGTTTGCACTGCGTGGCGCAGGCACCAGGTCGGATTTTCTAGGCACAGATGTGGCCTCAGAACTGGTCACCACTGAAAATGTAAGTTTAATATTGGATTTTTAAATTCATGTGGAGCCAGGAAAAGCAGCTGCACTTTTGTCAGATGCATAGGATTGCTGCTGGTTACAGCTATTATTCTTCTGACCAACACAGTACTGTTCCCCCAGCCTGCTCCATCCTGCCTCTCCCCTTCCCAAACCTGATTTCAGGCCATTCAGTTTGGAGACATAACGTGGCTACATGGCTACCAGGTATTACTGAATGCTGAAGGGATGGTTCCCCTCATGGGAGGGACTGAAATTAGGGGGCACAGTTTAAAAATGGTGGGGGTTTCCCATTTGGGACAGAGACGGTTTGCTAATAGCAGGGCTAAGGTAGGAAGCACTGGAGATCTAACCCTACTGTTAAATGTCACCAATGTATCACACACAATGCAGGAATGTTATTTTACACCATTGAAAATCAAATGATATCTTTTACACATACAGAATATCTTTAATGCTCAGCGGTAGCATATACAATTTAATTAATCTACCATGAACCACAGATTGGATAGCGTCCATGGTAAGGATGACACCAGTGAGTTATCTGAGCATTCACAGCAGTGTCAGAAGCATTCCATTTGTCTGCCTCACTGTTGAATTGTCCTCTGTGTAACCTTGCTGTTGTATTCAATTGTGCAATTGTTTGGTGTTTGATTGTGTGAGACAGTTGACTTTTCTCTGTTCCATGTACTGTTAGTTAAACCTGGGCATCATGACTGGGAAAGGAAAACTAAACTGAAAACAAGAAGCAGCAAGCATGAGAGCAATCATTTTAAAGTATTGAATAAAGCCCTGTTCAGTCCATCACGTAAACCAGCCTCCCATCCATTGACTCTATCTACACTTCCCACTGCCTTGGAAAATCAGCCATCATAATCAAGGACCCCACACACCTTGGACATACTCTTTTCCACCTTCTTCAATCGGGAACAAGATACAAAAGTCTGATGTCATGTACCAACCGACTCAAGAACAGCTTCTTCCCTGCTGCCATCAGAGTTTTGAATGGACCTACCTTATATCTCTACACCCTAGCTCTGACTGTAACACTACCTTCTGCACACTCTCCTTTCCTTCTCTATGAACGGTATGTTTTGTCTGTATAGTGTGCAAGAAACAATACTTTTCACTGTATACCAATATATGTGACAATAATAAATCAAATCAAATCAAGTCAAAACAACATTTGCCCCTCCAAGTTTTCATTTGGTTTCAATAACAAAGCACCCAGATCAAAAGATTTTGCAGAATGTCTGAAACCTTACCATCATGATCTGAAATCCTGATTCAAGGCCGCAGTTATTTGCTGGAGATCCAGGTTTGGTTTTGTGAATGAATATTCCCGTTGAATTCCCACCGATGATTTCAATCTGATCCAGGATGCCATCGCCATTGAATTCAAATAAAGATATTCTGCTCAGCAACTTCATTGGAGGGGGTCCTCGGAGGAAGGGCCTGTGACAAAAAGAAAACAAGACATTTCGGAATTGGAATTGATTCTAGTGAGAAGGTTCTATGTCTGTTGCCTTCATTTCTCTGCACACATTGCGGTATTAAAGAAAACCCCCAAAATATAAACAAGTATTATAAACAGTACTGTTGTCAGGTATTTTCACTTTCTCATAATGTGGGTAAGGCTTCTTCTAAGGAAACCAAGATCATTTACATCATCACAGGTGTTATGCTACCAGATAAGATCAACTGTGTATCTTGGCAACACTAAGGATTAGCTGTCTCTAAACTGTCCAATATGGCTGACCCAGATATCCTTTGTAGAGGTTCCTGTTGATCTCTTTGGTATTACCTCTCCCCCATGTCCTCATTTAGTTGGTAGCAAGGCAGTTACAAAAGATATTTTTTGAATGCAAGACTTATTGAAGATATGATCTATGAAGAAATGGTGTAATTTGCAAAGTCAAATTGCCTTACAAAGTTGTGCACAACTGTAAATTAATTGGGGATCTGGGAGATCTCCATATTAAAGGCTGGATTGTGTGGTCTAATCATCGCAGAAGTTCTAACTTAAGTATATGAATGCTACCCAATGAATTAAGCTGTCAGTAATATTGTCCCACTATTATATCAGCACCGTGGGACAACATTTATTGCAAGGAAGTCGGCACAGGTTTGACATAGATCCCATTGCAGCCTTAATCTGGAGGACTAATAGATGGATCATAATAGAGCGTAGGCATTATACCCAGGATGATATGATCATTGATGGACATAGAATAAATACGTTTCAGCAGTCTCTAGGCAAGTCCATAGCACAAATCCATATATGATACACCTATAGCAGCTTGGTTAAGTAGCTGTAAAAATGAAGAAACCATGCAGAATATTCCTCTGAGACTGAGGGCAGAAGCATTTTGTCGACACAATGGAAGGGGAGGTTGGCGGGGGGGGCGGGGGGGCGTGGCGTTGATATGGCCTGCACTTATTTAGTGCATACTGCTATTACTCCACTTAAAGCAAAATCTTCTTTTATCTTTACTAAAGAAAAAGAAAAAAGTACTTTGAATCTACTTAAATAAATGAAAATGCATTGTTTACCGGTCTCGTTCAGATGGTGCAGTGACTCCAGCCATAGACTGTAAGCTTTCAGGGGATGACTCAGGCTTTTTGAATGGTACTGAAATGAATGTGACACAATTTAGATATGATTGTGCTAATGATGAAATGCTATATTGCACTTACATTCTCAGCCCAGTTTCTCTAATGTAGTTGTTGAATTGCAAGCTTAAAAATATTTTTTATCATTGAATGTAATAATGACTTTCGCTCTAAGTTGAATTATAACAAAGCATGTGCACCCATTATATGGTGAAAGCTTTCTTTATAACTTTTAGCTGGGCTATTACATTAATGCTGGCTCTAGGATGGACTTTGAGGACACATTGCTACACTGACGTAATCAATACTGGCTGTTATTCATTGGAATTGTTGGTTTAAATGTTGTGAAGCGTGACCAGAAAATCTCTCTGAAACTTTAGCTTAATTACAAACCCACATATTACACAAGTTATCTGGAAGTGTTACGTCTACATCAATAAACGGGCAGTGCGGTGATAGTGCAGAGTGCATTGCAACATGAAAGGATGTGGGTTTGTGCTCATGATCTCTCATGTGATCTATAGAAGTTTCCATTCGAAAATCTGCTGCACAAGTTTAAGTCAGCAGACATCCCCAGTAAAACGTGAAGTGGGTTAGGAGTTGGCTGAAAGAAAGGAAACTAGGGCAAGGGATTAATTAGGAAGATAGAAGGGGGTAAAAGGCACTGCATTGATGCTAGCATCCATGCTGTATTCAATATACATTGTGATTCATGACATAAAATACAACTTGGTAAAATGTGTAGATGTTACGAAGAAAGGAAGGAATAGTTTGCATTTATAAAGCGCTTCAACATTTCTCTCAAACAATCCAGAGTGCTTCATATTACAATGAATTATTTGGAAGATCAATTAATCTTGTTATGTGCGAACAGGAGAGGTGGAGGTGACAGATTAGTTTGTCGAGCAAGTTAAGGGGGTGACATAAGTTGTTGGAGAAACTTGGTAATGGGTGGAGCAATGGCAGGTGAAATTCAACGTGGCAAAAAATGTGCAACCCACTTAAGGATTATTGCAGAACCAACTGAAATGGACTCAGAAATGAGCATGTCCAATAATTGTGTGGCTGCAATGAATAAAGCTAACAGGAAGGTTCTGCATCAGATAGGACCATACAAAAGGTGGGTAATGTATGAAACAAAATAGGAAGGTTAAATTTAGTTCATTCTTTTTGAAGTTAATTCTGAATGCAAGAGAAGGGAACACAGTCATAAACAAGTAAAAGTCAAGTTCACGATAGAGGTCAGAAAGCACCAAGTAACATTACCTAAAATAGGCTTTCAGATAGAATAGTGGTAGGAAATATTGTGGAATATTCAGGATAAGTACCTAGAAATTCAGTTGTGTACTAAAAGGAGCATAGAATTATGGGTGGGGCTGTGTGTATGGTGCACTCGACTGGCCATGTTGTCTCAGTGGGAAGAGGTTGCAAATGAGATTAATGACAAGGAGCTTATCCCAGGCCATGGCTGCTATACAGTGAAAGGTTCATCACCTCATCACAGGGTTGTCAAGCTCAAAATCTTAACTCTTATCCCTCTTACTCTTTGCTCACACATCCACCACCTTCAGCCTCACTCCTCACAGGAGACCCCTCTCCTCTTCTACAATCACTGCATGACATTTCACTGCACCTCTTTCCTCTCTGATCTACACACTCTGCACTTCCTACTTTCCCCTCTAAGGCAACCAGCACTTGCTCTTACAGACAACACACAAACTATTCAAACATGAGAGGCAGATTCTCTAGGCACTTCTGAAGGATGTGACATTCCTGTTTTTCTTGCATGAGAAAGTCTTGAATGATCTACAATGGAATCATAGAATCATAGAAACCCTACAGTGCAGAAAGAGGCCATTTGGCCCATTGAGTCTGCACCGACCACCCAGGCCCTATCCCCATATCCACACGCTAATCCCTCTAACCTACGCATCTCAGGACACTAAGGGGCAATTTTAGCCTGGCCAATCAACCTAAACCACACATCTTTGGACTGTGGGAGGAAATCGGAGCACCCGGTGGAAACCCACACAGGCACGAGGAGAATGTGCAAACTCCACACAGACAGTGACCCAAGCCGGGAATCGAACCCAGGTCCCCTGGAGCTGTGAAGCAGCAGTGCTAACCACTGTGCTACCATGCCGCACAGGAGACAGGGCCAGAGGCAGCTGAGGCCAACTCCGGCAGGGGAAGAAGCGTGGCTATGGTGAAGGAGATATTGGCCAGAATTTTCCTGTCCCGCCCGCCATGGGAATCGGGGTCGACCTTGCAAAGGTTCTTTGACCTTGACTTGGGGACGAGCACAGCCAGAAAATCTTACCCATCATGGAGGACTCCTTTAGAACTTATTCTCTTTTCCTCCTTTCTTCTATCTCACTCTGCAGAATTCCAGACAAGATATCGCTGCTTTCAGCGTCTTTTCATTTATTCCTCTTTTCTCTCACACTAAAATTTGAATTTTGACTCTTTTTTTTCTATCAGGAGCTGAAAATGTTGTCACCCCTGTGACACACTGCAATGAGGCCATCCTTCTTGAAGATATAGCATCATTTGAGCTGACCCAAACAAGTACCAGTTCAGGGATTGGCAACAGGGGTACTTTCGAAGCTAGGCTAAAGGACGGGTCTTCATGTGGTGAACCACGAGCCACCAGTGTGTAGGATCGAGGGCAATGGGTTGGAAACAATGCAAGTGCTGCCTGCTGAAGTGCAAGATCGCACACAAGCTCTGCTGCAGTGAACAGATGCAGGCTTCAATGAGCCAGGCTCCAAAGAAGGTTAGCTGACATGTATTGAAAAATAATAGATGCAATGGGTAACACACAAGTAAGCTTGCACTTTAAGCTTGCTCAGGACATTTTGGCTCCATTGGCTCAAAGCTTCATACAAAGCAAGAAGACCATTCTGTCCAACATAAAGAGAGTGATCACCTTCAAGAATACAATAGTGGTTCACTGCTGAAAGCTTTTATGGAAGTATACACCACTGCCAAGGAGGATCACATAACTGCCATCTTGGCTGTGGAAGTCAGCATTGACAGGCCAAGGCATCACCTCACATCACTCCTGGTGTTTTTGCGCAGAACTCTCGGAGTGACAAGGACGGTCCCAGAGAGGTGTCTGTGGGCGAGGTACCTCTATCAGGAGGAAGACTTGCCAGTTCTCCTGCCACCTAATCCCCTAGTGCACACATTAGTATCACACAGCCATCTGTAGCAGACTATCCCAGTCCACAGTGAGATGTAGCAGTCTGAATTCACCCACCAGACCATCTCTGAAGCATCGTAACTGGAAACAACATAAGGTTTCCACCTTTCAAGCTGTATTCACTAGGGAGGAACCTCACCAAAGCACTAGGATAGGTAAAAACTCTCCACTTGCCTGGATGTGTGCAGCTCCAACAACACTTAGGAAAATCAACACCATCCAGGACAAAGCAACCGGTTTGATTGCTACCCGTTCCACAAACATTCAATTTCTTCACCACTGATGAAAATGGGCAGCCATGTGCACCATTTACAAGATGCATTGCAGGAACTCACCAAGGTTCCTTAGGCAGCACTTTCCAAACCCACGACCACTACCATCTAGAAGGACAAGAGCAGTAGGTACCTGGGAATACCACCACCTGGAGGTTCCCTGCCAAGTTACTTATCCTCCAGATTTGGAAATATATCGCCGTTCCTACACTGTTGCTGGGTCTAAATTCTGGAATTCCCTCCTTAACAGCACTATGGATATACCTACACTTCAGGGACTGTAGCGGTACAAGACGGCAACTCACCACCACCTTCTGAAAGGCAACTAGGGATGGGCAATAAATAATAGCCAGTGATGCCCACATCCCATAATTGGGTGGCATGGTGGCACATTGATTAGCACTGCTGTCTCACAGTGCCAGGAACCCGTGTTCGATTCCCAGCTTGGGTCACTGTCTATGTGGAGTTTGCACGTTCTCCTGGTGTCTGTGTGGGTTTCCTCCCACAGTCTGAAAGACGAGCTGGTTAAGTGCATTGACCCAAACAGGCGCTGGAATTTGGCGACTAGGGGAATTTCACAGTAACTGCATTGCAGTGTTAATGTAAGCCTTACTTGTGACTAATAAATAAACTTTACTTTACTTTACTAATTGAATAAAAAATATAAGCCCAGAAGACAGGCACTGGAGGTTGCAGAAACATGTTTCTTTCTCCTCTTTGAGCTGATCTTTCTCCCCCCTTCTTGGAATAGAATGCTCCATTTCTTGCTGCTCAGGCAGTGGTTAGGGCAGGGTCCTCATGTGAGTTGTGCTGCAGACAACTACACGTTTGGACACATGTCCAGCCATCACAAACATTACTCAAACACCCTTGGCAATATCTCTGCTAGAAGGGAGGCAGGCAGTGGTGTACTGGTATTGTCACTGGATGAGTAATCCAGAGATCCATGGTAACGCTCTGGGGATCTGTTTGAATCCCACCTTGGCAGATAGTGAAATCAGACTTCAATAAAAATCTGGGATTAAAAGTCCAGTGATGACCATGAAACCATTGTTCATTGTTGTAAAAACCCATCTGTTCACTACTGCCCTTTAGGGAAAGAAATCTGCCATCCTTACTTGGTCTGGCTTACATGTGACTCCAGCCCCACAGCAATGTGGTTGACTCTTAAATGCCCTCTGAAATGATCTAGCCTCAGTTCAAGGGCAATTCAGGATGGGCAATAAATACTGGTTCAGCCAGTGAAACCCACATCCCCTCAACAAATAAAAAAAAGCTTTTCAGCTGTGCCTGCTTTCTGTTCGGCATTATGAACTGTGCCTCAAGAAACTTCCTTTGCCAACAAGTAGTCAGTCACTGATTTGACAACCTGTTTGGAACAAGGCTATTACAGAGGTCTGACACAGAATGAATGAATCTTGATTGCTGCCAGAAACCAAGCATGATGTATGGCCGGCCTAGGCTCACAAATAAGTTAAGAAAGATACCAGGATGGTGACGGGATACACACAAAGCAATTTTGGTGTAGGCTTTGGCACTTCAGACTCTGGGTAAACACGCAACACAAAGCTCTCTGATCTCACTTCATTCTATCCATTGAAAAGGTAATGTAGCTGTTACTCAGAGCTACAGTTCCCACAGCAAGCATAACAGGATGGGGAATAGTATTACATTCAGCCCAGTATTTAGAGAAATAATGAATGAAGAAAATGGTTAAGGATAAATTGAACAGAACTAAAGACTGTCCCACAAATGTCTGGTCTCGTCTTCCAAGAAATAGCCTGTCAACAGTTTAGGAAGATATTGTGGGTGGCTCAGTAGTTTAAGTGGTTGTCTAACAATGTCCTATGTTTGAGTGTCTTGAATGTGTTGGTATAGTTTTGGTGAAATTTGTTAGATTGCCAGTTGCAGGGTCATACAATGCAAAATCTTCCATGGTTGTAAAGAGGAAGAAGTGAACATGCTTAGGGTCATCTTGGTAGAATCCCTCTGATAAAATTTGTTCTGAAGGCTTTTTACAATCGACAGCTTGGAGATCATATTATTGTGAACATTTACTGTGCTACAACATGACCACTAGTTTAGAACATAGAACAGTACAGCACAGAACAGGCCCTTCGGCCCACGATGTTGTGCCGAGCTTTATCTGAAACCAAGATCAAGCTATCCCACTCCCTATCATCCTGGTGTGCTCCATGTGCCTATCCAATAACCGCTTAAATGTTTCTAAAGTGTCTGACTCCACTATCACTGCAGGCAGTCCATTCCACACCCCAACCACTCTCTGCGTAAAGAACCTACCTCTGATATCCGTCCTGTATCTCCCACCACGAACCCTATAGTTATGCCCCCTTGTAATAGCTCCATCCGCCCGAGGAAATAGTCTTTGAACGTTCACTCTATCTATCCCCTTCATCATTTTATACACCTCTATTAAGTCTCCCCTCAGCCTCCTCCGCTCCAGAGAGAACAGCCCTAGCTCCCTCAACCTTTCCTCATATGACCTACCCTCCAAACCAGGCAGCATCCTGGTAAATCTCCTCTGCACTCCTTCCAGCGCTTCCACATCCTTCCTATAGTGAGGTGACCAGAACTGCACACAATATTCCAAATGTGGTCTCACCAAGGTCCTGTACAGTTGCAGCATAACCCCACGGCTCTTAAACTCCAACCCCCTGTTAATAAAAGCTAACACACTATAGGCCTTCTTCACAGCTCTATCCACTTGACTGGCAACCTTTAGAGATCTGTGGATATGGACCCCAAGATCTCTCTGTTCCTCCACAGTCTTCAGAACCCTACCTTTGACCCTGTAATCCACATTTAAATTTGTCCTACCAAGCGGATAGGAAACAGAGGGTGGTGGTTGATAGTAAATATTCATCATGGAGTGCGGTTACAAGTGGTGTACCTCAGGGATCTGTTTTGGGGCCACTGCTGTTTGTAATATTTATTAATGATCTGGATGAGGGTATAGTTGGGTGGATTAGCAAATTTGCTGATGACACCAAAGTCGGTGGTGTGGTAGACAGTGAGGAAGGGTGTCGTAGTTTGCAGGAAGACTTAGACAGGTTGCAAAGTTGGGCCGAGAGGTGGCGGATGGAGTTTAATGCGGAGAAGTGTGAGGTAATTCACTTTGGTAGGAATAACAGATGTGTTGAGTATAGGGCTAACGGGAGGACTTTGAATAGTGTGGAGGAGCAGAGGGATCTAGGTGTATGTGTGCATAGATCCCTGAAAGTTGGGAATCAAGTAGATAAGGTTGTTAAGAAGGCATATGGTGTCTTGGCGTTTATTGGTAGGGGGATTGAATTTAGGAGTCGTAGCGTTATGTTGCAACTGTACACAACTCTGGTGCGGCCGCACTTGGAGTACTGTGTGCAGTTCTGGTCCCCACATTACAGGAAGGATGTGGAGGCTTTGGAGAGGGTGCAGAGGAGGTTTACCAGGATGTTGCCTGGTATGGAGGGGAGATCCTATGAGGAGAGGCTGAGGGATTTGGGATTGTTTTCGCTGGAAAGGCGGCGGCTAAGAGGGGATCTTATTGAAACATATAAGATGATTAGAGGTTTAGATAGGGTGGATAGTGATAGCCTTTTTCCTCTGATGGAGAAATCCAGCACGAGGGGGCATGGCTTTAAATTGAGGGGGGGTAGTTATAGAACCGATGTCAGGGGTAGGTTCTTTACCCAGAGGGTGGTGAGGGATTGGAATGCCCTGCCAGCATCAGTTGTAAATGCGCCTAGTTTGGGGGCGTTTAAGAGATCCGTAGATAGGTTCATGGACGAAAAGAAATTGGTTTAGGTTGGAGGGTCACAGTTTTTTTTTTTAACTGGTCGGTGCAACATCGTGGGCCGAAGGGCCTGTTCTGCGCTGTAATGTTCTATGTTCTATGTTCTATGTTCTAAAATGAATCACCTCACATTTATCAGGGTTAAACTCCATTTGCCATTTTTCAGCCCAGCTTTGCATCCTATCTATGTCTCTTTGCAGCCTACAACAGCCCTCCACCTCATCCACTACTCCACCAATCTTGGTGTCATCAGCAAATTTACTGATCCACCCTTCAGCCCCCTCCTCTAAGTCATTAATAAAAATCACAAAGAGCAGAGGACCAAGCACTGATCCCTGCGGCACACCGCTAGCAACCTGCCTCCAATCCGAAAATTTTCCATCGACCACCACCCTCTGTCTTCGGTCAGACAGCCAGTTACCTATCCAATCGGCCAACTTTCCCTCTATCCCACACCTCCTCACTTTCATCATAAGCCGACCATGGGGGACCTTATCAAACGCCTTACTAAAATCCATGTATATGACATCAAAGTGGAAGCTCTAACCTGTGGCTATAATAAGCGGCATTGTACCGGCGGTAGAAACTAAGTCATTTTTGAAGTCTTTATTGTGACTAACACTTATTCCTTATTACCAGCTTGCTGAGATTTCCATCGTATTTTGCACTGTACCCAGATCATGAATGAGAAAATGAAAACTCACTGACATCAGGAATATTTTCATTGCAACTGTCAGTGTCAGTGCAATCATCTACTGATGTGAAAGCATCGTCATCAATAGAATATCTGTTGCTGTGAAAAGATAAACACAAGATTAAAGTTCGAGCTTTGGCTAGCTTCTCCTCCCAGTTTTATTCTGCCTTTTCCTTGCTGAAGACTTTGACTCAATTTAGGGGTTGTGTTCCATGCTGGTTGTTACTTTACCCAAATGACCATTCTTCATGTTTGAGCTTAGATGATGAGTGTTGGTAAACTATTGACTAATCATTCTTGGTGTCATAGATAGCAATGAAAAATAGAAACTTTGGTTGGCTGTTTCCCCTGCTAATGGAATATATTGAGGTTAATTCTAGTAGCCCCTATCTGGACACCAGCTGATCAACACAATTTTAGTCTTCTCTACAAATGACCATTTGTAGGATTATCAAGAAAACCCAACTGCTCCACTATTGCCCTATAGGGAAGGAAACTCATGTTTTTACCTAGTCTGGCCTCTTTCTGACTCCACATGACTCTTACCAGTCCTCCAGAGTGACCCATCAAGTCATTCAGCTGTGCCAAACTGCAGCAGTTCAGGAAGAGACCAACCAGCACCCTCTCAGGGCAACCCGGGAGGGCAATAAGTTCCAGCCTGGCAAGTAATGCCCGCATCCCCGGAACGAATAAATATAATCATCCACCTATCATTTTGACTCAGTGCTGAATGTAGATTTGCAGAAAGAAAATTATTTAAAGCATCGCGGTAATGATCTTTCATAGAGGTTGCCAAGATCAAAAGGCTGTCCCTCTCACCTGAATGATTCTTCCACAGCATCTTCATTCTGGCGTCTGTAGAGAGATTCCTTGCTGGGTGGCTCCACAAAGGAAGAGCTGACACTGCTCAACGACTCACAGCTTTCCGTTTTCTTTAGATTTGTATAAAACTGTAAATGAGACAAACTGGCACATCAGAAAAGTTATAGACCCAGCTGTGTTGAGAGAGACGCATGACAAAGCATTGGGACTCCAAGTTGAGTCAACACAATCTTAAAATTACAGCTAGATCATTTAGTTATGAAATCAAAGGGAACATTTCCCACACAAAGGACAGTAAAATCTGTAAATCTTGCCTCAAAAACGTTTTGTGGATACTGGGCCAATTGAAAACTTCAGGACTGAGATCAATAGATTTTAGTTTGGTAGGTAATCAAGGATTAAAATTGGGCAAATGATCAGCCATGATCTAACTGAATTGTGGACCAAGCTTGAGGGACTGAATGACCGACTCTTGTTCCTGAGAGTACTGACAGTTCTATGTATTGTCCTGGCAACGACCTCCCTCACAGACACTTATGCAACTGCAAACTTCAATCAAACAAAGATTTTGAATTAAAAGTAAGCAAAAGAAAATAAATGAAGAAAGTTTAACCCTGTCTCAGCTTGGAAATAATTAAAAATCAAGAAATAAGACATGTTTGTAAATGCGAGTGTGGCATTTAAAGAACAGGAAATGACCGGCTGGTCCATTGAGCCTGTTCTATAGTAATGGTGTAATTTTGTACACCATGACCCCTAGCTGATGCTTACAGATGCACACTTTCTCATCCGAAGGCATCTGATAGCAAATAGGAGCAGAACCCAGGCTAATTTTCCCTCTCCCTAACTCGCCGAACGAAAAGAGGCAGAGTAAGAAGAAAAGGGGGACATGTCCTCTCTCTGTCCGACCCCAAAATCCCTAACGAGGTCAGTCATGCAGAACTACAGCTGACCTCATTGAAGTCAACGAACTCATCAAAAAGAGTTGAATCCTCACCTTCATTATCTATATGGCTCAATGGCATATCACACAATATGTACAAATACAGGTATATATAATTGTATGTGTATATATATATATGTGCCTGCCTATAATCTGAGAATTCCCACAACCTCATTAGGGACTTGCTCACTGGGGACAAGCCTGGGCACATGATGAGTGCATGGGAGAAAGGAACAGATGGATAATTTGGCAGTATTAGATAACGTAGGTGGGAGGAGGCTCATGTACCACAGGAACATCGGCATAGACCAGTTCAGCCAATTGGCCAGTTTCTGTGCCACAAATTCTGTGTAGTTATCCCATTTTCTGACTTGTTTTCCCTATAGATGTGAACAATGTCCAGGATAGTCCACAGCACTTCTTGGAGTGGTAACACAACACAGCTTCTCGCTTTGAACGGTTATTCTAAGTGTACACGACGTGAAAGGTTTGTTCCCATACATCACTCTGGCTGCTACAGCTGCTGTCATCACTCTCACAGCTGATAGTCCTGGGATTCACTGCTTGCAGACGCTTCAGTTTGGGTTTTTCACGTGGTGGGGTTTTATTATTTGTTACTTTCTGTCAAGGAATAAAGGAAAGAAAATTGAAGCAAATGTTGCCAATACGTTCATCTTTTCTATTCATAGGATAGAATCATACAGTGCAGAAGGAGGCCATTTGGCCCATTGAGTCTGCACTGACCACATTTCCACCCAGACCCTATCTCCATAACCCCATGAATTTATCCTAGCTAGTCCCCCTGACACCAAGGGGCAATTTAGCATGGCCAATCAACCTAACCTACACATCTTTGGAGTGTGAGAGGAAACCGGAACACCCAGAGGAAACTCACGCAGACACAGAGAGAACGTGCAAACTCCACACAGACCATGACCCAAGGCCAGAATTGAACCTGGATCCCTAGCGTTGTGAGGTAGCAGTGCTAACTACTGTGCCACCCTGCCACCCACTAATAAAGTAAATGGCAAACTTGTCTAAAACAACTATTTCATGATGAGTGCCTGATGCGCGATTGATTCACACGGGAGGCTAGGACATACCCGGGAATAAAGGCTTTTATTCACAACAAGATTGGAGCATACTACTTAACAGTACTATCCCAGACTAAGGGCTACTAGGAAGTAGCAGTGACCTTTATACTCCTGTAAGAAGGCGGAGCCGAACGGAGTGTACCACAGAACAATGCTAACACCCCAACCCTAACCCCAACAGTAACAAGAGTAACATATGTACAAGAACCCATAGTGGTAACCATCTGTGGTTCACCACAGTGCCCTTCATTTCTGCTGAAGTTTATTCATCCATCACAATGATGGTTGACTGCATCATTGCGATGTTAAAGGTAGGTTTCCGGTGCCTGGAATGGGCTGGGTACACCCTGCAATGTTGTCCTGCGAAATCTCGAGGATCATTGTTATTTGTTGCAAGCTGTACAACCCTAATTTACAAAATATCCTCATTTTCAAGTCATCAGAGAAGGAATGACTTCTACACGACTAACAAAAGTCAACAGTATCAGCATTAATATAATGTGCAGGTAAACATGCTGAGAGACTTTTCACTGTATACTGATACATGCGACAATAATAAATCAAATCAAATCAAATCAGACATTTGTGTGGAAGAGCTTTATTTCAGGTTTCAGCCTCGGCTCACTGGTGGTGCTCTAACTTGTGTCAGCAGGTTATAGGTTCAAGCTGCACTCCAGAGATATGGGCCATAACTTCCGAGCTCCCCAGCATCAGGTTTGGGGGGTACCCCAAAGATTCGCCAGGGAATCCCTCTCAGAACTTCACAGGTAAACATTTACATGGCAAATGGCCCCAGAAGTACAAACTTCCCCTGAACAATTGTCCTGCCCTATGAACCAATCTAAAATGCAATTTAAATCACCAAACTTCGGATGGTTCCAACAGGGTTACTCAGAAAAAGTTAGAAGAATTAAAACCTCTTCTGACTTTGGAGTGACTATCGTAAAGATCCAGGCTGGCCGCCCCACGGGGCTGTGCCCCCACACACCCCATTGCCCCATAAGAGGACACCCCCACAACCTTAATCCCCTGCGACATCCCAACCTCCCAATTAACCGCATCCCCTCCCCCCCCCCATGACCTGACCTGCCACCCCTCAGGCCCAACAACCCTACACCCCAGACCCAATCCGACCTCGCCAGACCCTCCAAACTCTTGGGGACTGATGTCATTTCTGCCCTACAGATTCCACTACCCACACCCCCGCAAAGGCCAAGCACCACCAACTAGATGTGTGATCCCTAACCCCCCACCCAAAGGTCCAACCACCCCCACACACCACCCCCCCTTCACTGAGGTCCAACAACTCACCCCAAGGTCTGACCCACCACATTCGTGGCCCAAACCTCCAATCACCCTCAGCTCACAAATCCTATCCACTTACCTTCTCCCTGGCCTATCGATTTCAATGGACCTTTAAACTTACCTGGTTTATGGCAGCTAGTGTCATGAAAAAGGGAGTGTGTCCTTCTTCAATTAGACATAGCTGGACCTTGCTGCTGGAAGACTTTCCACTTTCTTGGATGATGAGCTCCAACAAAACTCAGGAAGCTTGACACCATCCAGGACAAAGCAGCCCACCTGACTGGCAACCCATCCAAAAACCTTCACTCCCTCCACCACCGATGCACAGTGGCAGCAGTATATACTATCTACAAGATGCACTGCTGGACCTAACCAAGGCTCCTAATACAGCACCTTCCAAATCCACAACTGCTACCATCGAGAAGAACAAAGTCAGCTGATACATGGGAACACCACAACCTAAAGGTTCCCCTCCAAGTTACTCACTATCCTGATTTGGAAACATATCGCCATTCTTTCTTCACTGTTGCTGGATCAAAATTCTGGAACTCCCTCCCTAACAGCTCTGTCCATTATATGGACTGCAGTGGTTCAAGAAGGCAGCTCCCCACCACCTTCTAAAGGTCAATTAGGGATGGGCAGCAAATGCTGGCCTAGCCAATGACACCCACATCCCACAAATTAATTTTTAGAAGTCTCACCCGGTCTGAGTTGGGAGGTTGGGTGAGAAGGTACGGGAGAAATTCAGTGTAAGTAATTGTTCTTGGAGTGGCAATCAGTGTCGGATTACCACTCCGAGAAAGTTATGGTCCATAACCTTGGCTTTCAATTTAGTGCAGTACTGAGTCAGTGCTGCTGAAGGATGAGATTTTAAATTGAAATCCCACTGCACTATTCCAAGAAGAGCAGGAAGAAATTATCCCTCAACCACCTGCTAAAAATAACTGACCTGGAAATGTACTTCATGGCTGTTTGTAGGACCATGAGGTGTCCAGATTGCTTGCTACTTTTCCTACACCACAACAGTGAAAGTACGCCATTGACTGTAAAGCACTTTGGGACATTCTAAGGTTGTGGAATGTTGTATATTAATTCAAGTTCATCTTTATATTTTCACATCTATAAACAGGACAAACTAACACCCATGTGGAGCTTTTCCTTGACTCTATGCCTTTGCTTTTCTCTCTATAAATATGAAATCAGCTACATCAGCAACAGCTCACAAATCTCCCATTCATGTCACAGGATGAAAGTAAAATGTTGGGAAAACTCAGTATGTCCATCAGCATCTATAGGGAAAACCGATGTGTTGTTTCATGGGTACAGCTGCCAGAAACCTAGTTTAATAAAGAGTCCACATGCAAAATGATTCTCGCCACAGGAACCAATGGCTGGCTGAGTGTTTACGCTGCATTTACTGTTTCTGTCCATGGGATTCTGATTCTCAGGCTCTTCAACCATGGAATTCAGCAACCTGACCCTCTGGCAAACAACATCTCCAGTTTAATATACTGCCAGCAGTCAGCAAAAAGAATAGGAAAGCGAGGCACAGACAGGACCTTATGCCTGCTAACCAAGATAAGCCTTGAAAAACCAAAGAAAAGGCCAATCTTCAAAGTTGTTAGCCTGCTCTGGATCTCTGCGGTGCTTATGGTTGTAGGCCACAACGTCACTGTGTTGAAGTGCCAAACCAGTAATCACAACACAAATTGAAACCTCACGTAAAGGGTTCCAGAGAACCTGCATCTACTGGAGCTCCAGCTCAGGCTCTTAAACCCCCCTGGAGTTCCAGGAAACGCGAGGGCAACATAAAAGTGAACATTAACCGGCTCACCGTTCTGTCTCTTGACACTTGTGGCCGAGAAATTACATAGCACCCGGGAACACAAGTCAGGAAAATCAGACAGTATTTTTTAGCAGGTCATGCTATTTTAGAGATCAAGTGTGATCCCTATCTATCTCACTTCAATCCCAGCCTGTGCTTCTGAATAATGACTGAGAAACAGTCCTACCTCCTGTCTGTCCCTGTTTGACCTTAACTGCAGGATTTCCTGATTCAACTCCCGATACGTGTCCTGTAGTTCAATAACTTGCCGACGACATAAATCCTTGTCCATGATCATTTTGCTAATTTGCAATTGGGCCTCATCCCTGGCTCCATAAGCCTGTGGAAAAATAAGAAAAGGTCTTTACTGCACTTTGCTTTCATGATTAGCCTCTACTAAATGAGGAGTTTATGGTTGTTCAAAAAATGGCGCTATCCAAGAAGCTGTATATTTGCATAATCTTTTTCACTAAACTGTGATATTACCATTGTGGCAATGTGCATATGTGTACTGTCTTGTTCCAAAAATAAACATTCTTGGTGTCCAAGTGCCTGAGATTTCAATAATAAAATGCCAAATGATACTTCTCGTAATGATATAACGGTAAGGGTCTCTATTCTTTTTAAAGTTAAAGTTTATTTATTGGTCACAAGTAAGACTTACATTAACACTGCAATGAAGTTACTGTGAAATTCCCCTAAGCGCCACACTCCGGCGCCTGTTCGGGTCAATGCACCTAACCAGCACGTCTTTCAGACTGTGGGAGGAAACCGGAGCACCCGGAAGAAACCCATGCAGACATGGGGAGAACGTGCAAACTCCACACAGACAGTGACCCACGCTGGGAATCGAACTCGGGTCCCTGGCGCTGTGAGGCTAACCACTGTGCCACCGTGCTGCCCTACATTTCATTTCAGATGGCGGGTATGAAATAATGATTTTTCTTTCCCTGCAAAAGAACTTTGGTTGAAGGAGAAGAGGCTAAAATGGTTTGGAACTGGACGGGGAAATGTGATTTGGACTATGTGCTTGTGCGCAGGGTAGATGCTGACAAAGACTGCTGGGTTGAATAGCCCATTCTGAAATTGTAACTTCTAAGCATTTCTACTTTTAGTAACAGGTCACATTCAAGTAATTTTAGTAACAGCTGTTTCCATACCGTCACAAGAAACTGATTATTTTAGATTTATGTGAGCGAGTCAGGGAGTGGAAATGAAGTTCTGAAATAAAACACATTGTTTTGTACATGCTTTCAATTGGAAATGTTTCATTGATCTGGGTTCCCAGTTTCTGGATTATTCTCAGGTAGAGCATTGAGATGCCTTTGGCAAACCTGTCTTTATAAACATTACTGCAGCTCAAGCAGTGCCACTGAACCAATAGCAACATTAATAATGTTCTAAAAATTCCTGAATATATAGACCAGCTACATCATTTATGTTCGCCTTTTTGGTGCTCCCTACTCCAGCAACAGCTGTCAAATATGTACATTAACTATATTCACCACATTTGCTGATGTTGCCTGTTATAACACTAACAACCTGAATATAAGCACTGTCCATACCATTTTCATCTTTTCTGCTGTTAATTTTTCCGTCAGTGAACATCTAAATATGCATAAATAATGTTACGTGTCAAATTAGTCAAATGGTTCTTTCTTTGGACAGGACAATTATCTCCCATCTGTTAGTAGTAGGTACTCAAGAATGTTGAAGCGTATTAAAAAATAATACTGTACATAATTTTTATTATATATGAACAACCCAATGAAACAAAGGTGCCCTTAAAAGGTTTAATTAAATTTATTCAACCATCCTCATTGTACAAGTGCATTATATAGTGTCACACTGAGACATTCCGAGCACTAGAGGGGGTACAGAGGTGATTCACCAGGATGTTGCCTGGGCTGGAGCATTTGAGCTATAAGGAGACACTGGATAGGCTTAAATTGTTTTCTTTAGAGCAGAGGAGGCTGAGGAGGTGTATAAGATTATAAGGGGTACGGACAGAGTGAATAGGAAGCAGCCATTCCCCTTGTTTGAGGGCTCAATCACAAGGGGGCATGGTTTTAGGGTAAGGAGCAGGAGGTTTAGAGGGGATTGGAGAAAAAAGAATTTCACTCAGAGGGTGGTGGGGATCTGGAATGCACTGCCTGGGGAAGGAGTGGAGGCCAGAAATCTTCCAACCTTCAAAAAGTATTTGGATGAGCACTTGAAACACTATAACATTCACGATATGGGACAAGTCCTGGAAAATGGGATTGGCATGACTTTAGTGGTAGTTATCATCGGTGCAGACTCGATGGGCTGAATGGTTTGTTCCACTCTGTATGATTCTATGACTCTACAAGCAGGAAGGTCCTGTAATTTTCTCTGGTCAAGGCTGAAGTAGAGATCTCTGCCAGGACAGCAGCAGAAATGTTAAATATTGTTTCCATGTCCCAGATAATGGGAGAATAATAGAAACAGAAGGCAAAGTTCTTGCTTCCAAGCACCTTCCACTGATCCTTGTTGGAAGTGCATGAGTGAAGCCTATATAATGGTTGGAAATGTTTACCCAAACCGTGAATAACTTGCTGATACTCCCTGGGATATGTGAAGTATGGCTATTTGGCAGAGGGATTAAAGAGTTGTTGACACGAATATTCCTGCAGAAGTTACCACCTTCAGTAATGGGAAGGTTAAAGATCTAATTTATTTACCTCATCACGTTCCTTTTGTAGTTCTAAGACTTGTGTCTGGAGCGAGGTAATTTTATCTTTGTACATATCACAGTCAATCTTCAGAGTAGCACATTCCATCAGCATATTCTCCTTTTCATCCAGGTACTGGCAGGATAGAAGGAAGTAAAACACTTTGAAAGTTTTTGAACTCATGGGTTTTGAACCCATTCAGAGAATAGAGACAGACAAAGGCTGGGTGTGCAGGAATCAAGATCAGATTAACTTTAAGAGTTAAAAACAAAAGCACATGTAAGAGCATCATGTTGCTAAAACGTAGGTGGATTAGTTCTGAATTAGGTCCATAAAAAATGGCTATGTTGTAGGTTGCAATTAAGTATGCACTTTAATAATGCACGCTACAGACTTTGTTAGAAACACAAAGGGTCTTTATTAATTACAAAAAAACTATGCAGAAGTTTGCAGCCTCAAAGCTGACCTTGAACAGCCCAATGGTTGCCCCACTCCCAATGACCTCAGACTGTCTTCTGCCTGAGAGAGCTCCACCCCCTGGGTGATTACCTACTCTCATCTTAATTGGTCCTTCAAGCCAGGTGACCCTCTTCTGCTGTGCTGCCCTTAAAGGAACAATCACCACGGCACAGCGAAAGCTTTGTGAAGCGGCTTGGGACATTCTTTAATTGTCAATGGTATTGTATAAATGCAAGTTATTGTGGGAAATTTACTGTTGGGACAACAAGGAATCTCACAACACCAGGTTAAAGTCCAACAGGTTTTTTTGGTAGCAAATACCATAAGCTTTCGGAGCGCTGCTCCTTCGTCAGATGGAGTGGAAACGTGCTCTCAAACAGTGCACAGAATCACAGAAATCAAGTTATAGAATACTAATTAGAATGCGAATCCCTACAGCCAGCCAGGTCTTAAAGGTACAGACAATGTGGGTGGAGGGAGCATTAAACACAGGTTAAAGAGATGTGTATTGTCTCCAGGCAGAGCAGCTAGTGAGATTCTGCAAGTCCAGGGGGCAAGCTGTGGGGGTTACTGATAATGTGACATAAATCCTGTGTTTATTCATCCGCCATGCAGACGCTACGACAATGGATGAATGAACACTGCTCGACAATCACCAGGCAAGACTGTTCTCTTCCTGTGGGGGAGCACTTCAGCAGTCACGGGCATTCAGTCTTGGATCTTCAGGTAAGCGTTCTCCAAGGCGGCCTTCACGACACACGACAGCGCAGAGTCGCTGAGCAGAAACTGATAGCCAAGTTCCGCACACATGAGGACGGCCTAAACCGGGATGTTGGATTTATGTCACATTATCAGTAACCCCCACAGCTTGCCCCCTGGATTTGCAGAATCTCACTAGCTGCTCTGTCTGGAGACAATACACATCTCTTTAACCTGTGTTTAATGCTCCCTCCACCACATTGTCTGTACCTTTAAGACCTGGCTGGCTGTAGGGATTCGCATTCTAATTAGTATTCTATAACTTGATTTCTGTGGTTCTGTGCACTGTTTGAGAGCACATTTCCACTCCATCTGACAAAGGAGCAGCGCTCCGAAAGCTTATGGTATTTGCTACCAAATAAACCTGTTGGACTTTAACCTGGTGTTGTGAGACTTCTTACTGTGTTCACCCCAGTCCAACGCCGGCATCTCCACATCATGACAACAAGGGCTCAGGGGATTGGTCCTGGGCTTAAAAGCATGGGATAGGAAAGGGCTCTGGCAGCTGATGGTTATGCTGAGAGGGAGAGGAAAAGTCTGGGCTAAGGGAAGCCTAAGGGCTCCTTACGAACCTACGGGAAATTCTCCTGCTCCTCTTGGCCCCCCATGGATTGTGTAGAAAAGTCATTTTTGTAAACAAATTATTGTGGACTCTTCCGCTAGTTGGTGCATCCCAGTGGTAGGGATGATAGCTGTATGGGTTCCTGAATCCAGAGGCAAAATTAATTGCAGCCCAGATAGGGTTGATCTGATGGCCATGATCTTTAAATTTAAAGCTTGCCTGCAATGACAACTTCAAAGTCAGTGAAGATAAGGTGTCGCTGGGCTGGAATGATGAAGCTATCTGCCAGCAACTGGACTTATCCTGATCTCAATCCCTTTATTCTGACTGGAGGGAAAGTGGGCTAAAATAAAGGGCTGGAATTTTACCAACCTGCCTGCCATGGCAATTGGAGCGGGCGAGGGGCGGACAATGGGAAGATACGTTGACCTTGGGCTGGATTTTATGGTTTCTGGATGAGTGAGGCCGTAAAATCCCGCCCGAGGTCTATCATATCTGATATCAAAATGCAGATTTAGATTTGTGTCCGATGGGCAGGGACTAGTTAATGTGATTAAATATCAGAAAAGCTGGTTTCTCTATTCTATTTTCCAGTTTTTGCAACGTCTTTCAAACCCATCCACAAAGCCTAATGTTACTTTGCTCACATCATTCCTCAGACTTTCAGCCCGATCTAGCTCCATCCGCACTGAGTTAAGCTCTTTCATTAGGTCCTGCCTGTCCTCCAGAGCTTCCACACGATCCTGTTCCAAGATATCTATGGTCACCTGTTGAACAAAATTGAACATTTTCACAATTTTTGTGTAAAATGCATGAATTGGAAGTTTTCTGACAAACATTCCTTATATTGTAATATTCCTCTGAATGACAGACCTGTTTAGTAGTAGCAAAGATGACAGTGCGTGCTGCAAAAACAGATGCTACAGCATAAATTTTTGTTTCTGTGGAGAGAGTTTCTGACTTAGTCAAAGTAGCACCGGTTACCCAATTTTGAGGGTCCCACCCCTGAACCTGGCACCCATCACTTCCACCATTTGGGGGGTAGGGGGGAGAAGAGTGGGGGGAGTGGGGGAAATGGGGTTGGGTTGTAGTTTACACATCTGTAATTCACAGAGGTAGCTGTTTATGTAGAAGTACAGCTGCCTTCAGACAAATCCAATTTTCAAATTGGGATAGAGTCATTGAGGTTTACAGCATGGAAACAGGCCCTTTGGCCCAGCTTGTCCATGCCGCCCTTTTTTCTTTAAACCCATAAGCTAATCCCAATTGCCCACATTTAGCCCATATCCCTCTATACCCATCTTACCCATGTAACTGTCTAAATGGTTTTTGAAAGACAAAATTGTACCCGCCTCTACTATTACCTCTGGCAACTTGTTCCAGACACTCACCACCCTCTGTGTGAAAAAATTGCCCCACTGTACACTTTTGTTTCTCTCCCCTCTCACCTTAAACCTATGCCCTCTAGGTTTAGACTCTCCTACCTTTGAGATATTCAAAACATGACTCGCATGCTTTAGACCTTTCAATAGGAAGTCTAAAACTGCGGGAGTTCTTTGGCTAGGTAGAGTACTTTTTCGGATAGATCCAAGGCACCTTTGGGAGGGGTAAGTTGCCTTTGGGAGAGGTCAAGTACCCTTTGGAAATGTTAAAACTGGATATGAATGTGAGTAAAAAGTGGATAATCTCATGGGAATGGTCAAGCTATCAAGGGAATTGTCAAGTTATCAAGGCATTTAAATATCCTGACCTTTAAAAACCACATTGCAATTTTGAAAAGTGCTTGCTATTTCATTGTGTGTTGACATAAGCGTGAAGATCATCATTATAGAATTTGTGCTGCATGACTAATATCACAACATAACATCATCACAATGGGGTGCTTGTCAATTCACAGTTTGATTGACAGCTCCAAGTGGTTATAAAGTCTTTAAAATGAACACAAATGCTTGTTTTTATAAGGAATTAAGCAGTTAAATTAAATGTTTGTTTTTATAAGAAATTATGTAACAGAGGAAATGTAAACATAATGAATGGGTATTTATGAATGAGCATTATTTTATATGAAAATAAAGTCTGAAATAGATACTTAGCACAATTTCATTTTATCTTATTATGGGTCCTGAGGTCTGCCCATGATGGAGAGAGGGTTAGTTGGCATGGGGGTTGTACAGTCATATTGTGGTGGGTGGAGGTCATGGGTTGGCCTTAAATTGGCATAGGGGCTATGAAGGGCCTGGGTGGGGGGGGAAGGGCTGGAGGGTTACAGGTTGGCATTGAGGGTTTGAAGGTTCATCAGGATGGATGGGATGCATGAGATGACATGAGTTGGCATGGATGTGGCATGGGGACTACATGGTGTTTGAGAGGTGAGGACAGAGGGCTGATCTTTCATTTATTGTATTTTTTTACAACTGGGATAAAGTCCTAGATTATGAAGGCCAGCCATTTGCACAGCCATTCTTCGTACCTGACAGCGCCTATGGCTGTCTCTGAACTCTTTCCAGGGAAGGCAGGCCCAAATCCCACCGACACCTGCCTCTCCCCACCCCCAACCACAATCCCCACACCCTCCTGCCAAACCCAGAATGAAAATTAGACCATCCAAGCCAAATTCCTTCGAGTCAAGTTTGCAGAACCAGGAATCTTCACGACATGAATTTTGAACTCTAAAGAGTGGACCATGGAAAAGTCCGTTGACCTTGGCTGGATTTTCTGGTTTCAGGGTGAGCACAGCCGGAAAATCCCACCCTAAGCCCCTGATTTTGGAGTGAAAATTCTGACACCTCAAAAGTACTTCAATGACTGCATAATATATTGGGACATTCTGAAGTCATTAAGGTTCTATGTAATGCAAATTTGTCCTCTCTTCTTTCGCAGAAGTTTTCCTGTACCCCAGGCAATCGGAATACCGGCTATCCAAGCTCTAACTTATAAAAATCAATCCTTTATATTCTGATTAACAGGACAATTAACTGTACTCTCACGTCTAGAAGGCGATGACAGCAATGAGGCAACTTGAAACTTAGAAACGTTCAAATTGATATACCATGATAAGACCAGAAGATGTAGGAGCTGAACCAGGCCATTCAGCCCATCGAGTCTGCTCTGTCATTCAATGAGTCATGACTGATTTAATATGATAATTGTCAACTCCACTTTCCCACCTTATCCTTGATTCCCTTATTGATTAAAAATCTGTCTATCTCAGCCTGAACCTACCTAACAACCCAGCTTCTACAGCCTTCTGCAGTAAAGAATTCCACAGATTCGCTACCCTTTGAGAGAAGAAATTCCTCCTCATCTCTGTCTTAAATAGGAGAGCTTGAGGGAAAGAAGACAACAGATTGTTACATATACACACGGCACCGTACTTACTGGGTTCATTTGCAGTTCTTGAATCCTTAATCTCAGTTTATCAATTTCTTCTTTTAAATATAAAAGTTCATCTTGTTTAGGCTTGAAAGCTTCACGCAGCTTAGAGGACATTCTCCGCTCAACATCAAATTCCATTTTTAATTTCTTGTTCTCCATTGAAAGATCATCCACCTTTAAGTTAAGTCAAAATAATCGCCATGATCATTTTTGGTCTAGCAACAAGCTGTCCCTTTCCAGCTGAATAAATAAATAAAGTTGCCACAGTCCCAGATGACCCTAGGTTGCTCTCCCCTTCGAGAGGGCGAGCTGACTGGAGGTGATTTTAACCTGTGGATCACCACATCTGAGGCAAGGGGCAAGGTTGAGAAGGCAGAGCTTTCATGCATACCTCAGCTGGTCCGCACTGAACCCGCACTGTTGGTGTCGCTCTGCATCATAAATCAGCTGTCCAGCCAACTGAGCTAACCAGCTGAATCTTATAGGAGAGATTTCTAATGATATGGCATGAAGGATTAAAGAGTTTTCTTTAAGTCGATGGGCAGGATTCTCCAATCTGGTTCCTTCCTGTCCCGTTGTCAGTGAGAATGGAAAATTTGGCACTCAGCCAGAACTCCATTCACTGCAGTGGGACCGGAGAATCCCAGCTGTGGATGAGGTTGAAGGTTTCCGGCAAGTAAGTCTGAGTGTTTCTTACCAGTTTGACTATGTCATTCAGACTCATTCTCTTAGCAATGAACATATGGAAATACTTCAATTAGTCAACTGATTTGATGCAGATGATTTCAGCAGAGCACAAAAGATATGTTGTTAGTGGAGTCTGATCTACTAAATGCTACTGTATCTAATCTTAAAACCAGAGTCAAATCATTTTTTCATTTGTTTTTGAATTGTATAGAACTTTACAATGGATTCTAAGGAACAATATAACAGATTGTATATAGAGAGGGGATTTTCATATCAAGAAGTATCTTTCAAGCTGCAGTTTTTTTAAGTGCAAGAAAGATGAGTGATAAATCATCGATGTCTAACGTATGTACCTCCAATCTAGCTTTCGGCATCATTTGCCGTGAACAGTGAATTACTGTGAATTACAGGTGAAGTTTGTGGTTAAAATCCTAAAAGTAAGAGTAAATTGTTTTTAGTTATAAACAGTTGATTTAACTGTAACATATTGTTGACTCTTTTTAAAATTAACTACTAAAGACTCTTCCAGTTTGCATTTCGCTTCTTATTCACTGGTGACCCACAGTCTATCTTCTGTTACTACTTTGGGCCCATCATATGGCAAGCAGGAGTTTAACATAGAAAATAGGAGCAGGAGGAGGCCATTTGGCCCTTCGAGCCTGCTCCGCCATTCATCACGATCACGGCTGATCGTCCAACTCAATAGCCTAATCCTGCTTTCTCCCCATAACCTTTGATCCGATTTGCCCCAAGTGCTATATCTAGCCACCTCTTGAATACATTCAATTAAGTTCTACAATTCATCAAATCGGCAGATTGGGGATGCAGCCAGCCTGGACGTGACAACGTAAGTTCATTAAAATCATTATACGTGTTGCAGACATCAGTCAACAAATTCAAGCGTTAAAATTAAATCTCAACATTTCTCAATTAAATATTATAAAATGACAGTAAGGACAGATCGTAAGGATAAAAGGATTGACCATTTGTAATGTCAGAGAATATAGACAAATGCCCCTGGTTTCTAAACAGCATGCAGCAAATTATCAATATTACAAACTAACAAGAACGCTCACAAAATCTACACATCTGCTCTTACTGCTGTGATAAGAAATATGCAAGCCAAAATTAAAAGAGCTTTTACTGCCTATCTGTCCACGGTTGCAATATTTCACCTTGTTTGAATCAATTGGTTTTAGTGGCATCGAGTGATCATATGATAACAGAAATGTGACATTGAGGGATGATGCTAATTCATGACCTGCAACCTTTTGTAAAGTTTATTAAATGTTGGGGGAGGGGAGGGCATCGCATCCACAAAGCTTTTATGCTGCATGTCACCTTGTTCATATTTAATTATTCCTACAATTGCATAATTGTACATTGCCTTTCAACATTGCACAAACAATCTGGGAGAGATGGCGGTTTGAAGTAGTTTGATGACAGCTGCACAATTTTTCAACTCCAATTAAATTTTTTCAAAAACAGTTGCTGCAACAACATCTTATAATAGTACATTTTATCTGCAGATTAGAGAGAATAAATGATTTATTTAAGCTAATATAGGCTTCAAGCCTCTATATCGATGCCTTTGATTGCCTCTGCTTTTACTCATTTTAAATATTTGTGAAATATAATAGCTACTTACTTCTGATATGAATTATGAAACAACTAAATAACACTTTTTACATGACTTTCTGCAGTGGATTAGCGTTGAACCAAGATTCTACTGAATTTCAATCCAGTGCTATATCTACTATAATTGCTTGCAGTGAATTTTGGTGCCAAGCTTTGTACTTTGTCTATTCATTTGTATTGGTCAATAAGTGTGAACATTATAGGCTGCACTAACATGCTCTAAATGACATCCAATGTTAGTAGGTTTAAACAGTGGTTAGATTATCTTTTGGTTGCATGTTGGTAGACAGATTCAAACATCACTGAGCCTTCCTGTTGCGCAATGTGATGACGGTTGGTGCCCTCATCCTTTGATATCAGAAAACACCATCATAGTTTTTCCAAAAAATCAAAAGAGCAAAGAGCATGACATTAATTTTCCACATTCCCTGCAGCAAGGCACCGCTTGCCAGCTCTGTGTCAGTACAACCAGTACTGCTATCTTCCAAAATGCAGATTACCAACAAATTGCAACTCTATTCTTCTATCATTAAAATTATTTATCTTGCCTTCAATCTTATCTCTCCTTTCTCTTCATTTTACTGCATTCCCACATGCTGACTTGCGATTATTCATGTAATCATCACCATTATCTAATAATTTGTGCTACTGAAACTGCTCCACCCAAGGCTGGTAATGTGGTTCTTTACTGAACCAAACAGGTCGGTTAGTGTACCAAAACGTCTGGCAGGCTAGGTTTGATCTCTAGCTTACTACATTATACATGACTGGCTTATGGGATCAAGAAAACAAATTGATAAACTTCCCCACTGCCCAACTGGGGCGGCATGGTGGCACAGTGGTTGGCACTGCTGCCTAACAGTGCCAGGGACCCAGGTTCAATTCTGACCTGCGTCACTGTCTGTGCAGAGTCTGTGTGGGTTTCCTCCAGATGCTCCCGTTTCCTCCTACAGTCCTAATGATGTGCTGGTTAGGTGCATTGGCCATGCTAAATTCTCCTTCAACGTACTTGAACAGGTGCCCGAATGTGGCGAGGCGGGGATTTTCACAGTAACTTCATTGCAGTGTTAATGTAAGCCTACTTGGGACACTCATAAATAAACTTTAAACTTATTCCAACTCACCATCAGAGGTCAAGGGTTTGGAATCACAGTTTGAACATTGCCTGCTAGAACGTTCAGAACCAAAAGTGTATTATATGATTGCTTCGACTGTTGACTGAACAATGAAGGAGTACCTGTTGATGTAACTCTCTGCTCCGTGTTACAGACATTTCTTTCTCCTGCAGAGTGTTTGTGTAGCGCATTAATATCTGATAGTTTTCCTCCTTCAGACGAATCATCTCATCGTGGTGACGGTTCCAATCCACCTTAATCCTGCTCAAGTTGGCCTCAGCTGCCTTCAAACCCTTGAGCTCAGTCTTCAGTTGCTGGTTTTGCTCTTCCAAGCTTTGAACTTTCTCATGCAGCCGATGTTTGTGGCATTTCTCTTCTCCAAGCCACTTCTGAGCCTTCATCACTTCATTCATTAGAAACTGAATCAAACCCAAATTTCCTTTCTCAACTACAACAGAAAGGTAAATGCAGTCAGTTTGATTGTTCTTTCTTAAATGCTTACTGTCAGGATCCTTTTACAATAGAGTGTGACCATGATGTGTACTACTCTTGCCAAATACTGCAGCTCAATTACATGTCCAATAGTCTGTGTGTGTGGGTTGAAAGCACTGGCCCTCAATTACAAGTGAAGGCAAAGAAATAAGAACTTTGCAGGCCCCAAATTGAATGATACTTAACTTTCAGAAATACAGTTGGAAATATGATCATCTAAGAATCGGGTTTGTTTAATGAGCCTACTACATTTCATCATTGCACCTTGCTATCCTGTCTCTAACTTGTTATGGCAGCTGCAGTTTTGCCTCACTTTTGTGTTGTTCACAACACTTGTCAATGTAGTTCTTATAAATATGTAGACATGATGATTAAGAGCTCATTTTAAAAATGAAATCAAATTAGTACCATCTACAAGACTGTATTTAATGGCCAGTCTATATGTACCCTAGGAAATCTGTTGTATTGATAACTGTATGGAATATTATTACTAATAATAGTGATGCTATTTGCATTATTCAAATAGTTTTAAAATCATTTTTACAGAAACTGGGTTAAGTACAATAAAACTATCACTTTTAATAAAACTCAAGAACATCCGTTTGATCCTGTCTTTAATGGTCACATCCCAAAAACAGTTAAACATTCATGGAATTGGCAAGTATATCCATTTTAAAAGAAAAACTAACTGCAGTTAAATGAGGTCATAAGACCCCCATGACATCCCTCTGCATACGATATAATGAGATACACCACCTGCACTTTTACCTCTTCCTTTCCCACTATCCAGGGCCCTAAACACTCCTTCCAGGTGTGCTTCTTGCGGTTCAGTAAAATGTATTCGCTACTTACGGTGAGGTCTCCTCTACACTG
Source organism: Mustelus asterias (assembly GCF_964213995.1). Lineage (NCBI taxonomy): Eukaryota > Metazoa > Chordata > Chondrichthyes > Carcharhiniformes > Triakidae > Mustelus > Mustelus asterias. Next base: position 90,994,200 of record NC_135812.1, on the reverse strand, counting down.
GGGAGACCAGGCGCAGGTTGGGTGATCACTTTGTAGAACATCTCCATTCAGTTTACAAGCAGACCATAAGTTTTGGGTTGCTTTTAATTTTAATTCTTTGCCCCATTTCCCACTCTGATGCTCCGTTCTCAGCCTCTTACACTGTTCCAATAAAGCTCAACATAAGGCTGAGGAGTAGCACCTCATCTTTTGATGGGGTGAGTTTGCAGCCTTCTGCACTTAATTTTGAGTTTAAAAATTTCAGCCCGTAACCTCTGCCCCCCCGTTTTTTCAGGCAGCAGGGGTTGATAATGATTCTGCTATTGCCATTCACACCCACTTTAGATCCATCTTTTCTTTCTTTATTTGTCTCATCTCCACTTCCTGTTGCCTTCCTCCCTTTAGCCATATAATCTCGCCTCATAGGCTTGTCGCTTTTTAAAAAAATCTCCCACCTTCCCCAGCCTCCGTCCTTACATAAATCCTGTTACAGCTCTACCTCTTCCCAATTAGTCCAGACAAAAGATCTTTGACCTCAACTGTTACCTCTGTTGCCCTCTCCACCCTTTCTGCCTGTCCTGCTGAGTATTTCCAGCGTCTTCCATTTTTATTTCAATATAATTCCAATCTTGCCTTTAGTTGCTTCTAAGTAACCTAACAAAAACTTTGCAAGCGTATCAGGATTGGATGGAAATACAAGCACACTTGTAAAAAGATGTGTATGGATTTGCTTTTGTTACAGAACAATTAGTTACAAGGAACCATGTAGTCAAGAGAGACTGTTCATGCAATGTGAAGGAAAGGATGGATATACTTTCAGTTTGCAAATACAAGTGAAAGAGATTATCCAGAGATGATGAAAATTAGAGTTATTCTTATGAAAATTTTAGTCTTTTGAATAGATGTTTAAAGATGCTACGTGCGGCAAAATTAAGATTTTTGCCCCTCCTTTTTCCAGCCAATATTCTTCCATCCCTGAGCAATTAAGATTAGAATGCTGGTATTATCTTTTTCCCAAGTCTACGTGCAATTCCCAGTTTGCTGAGTTAGCTGAGTTCAGTCAGGCAGCTTTAAAAACGTTATAATTGGTCTCGATGGAGGGAACATCTACTGGGAGTTCCCACCCCTGATTGCTATTCAGTGGCTTCTGCTAAAAGTGGATGTGTGCGCATCCTGGGTGAGAGCAGAGTTTGGTTCAGCAACAATGCTTTACTCAGTCAAATTGTCTGCTGACTCGCTGCCTAAGCCGACAAATAGCAAACAGTCACTTGAAACCAAACCTCAGCAAGAGTCAATGCCTCCAGGAAAGGCAACAGGCGAAAGGGGAGAAAATAAATATCCCAAAGTGATCTTGGCATCCTAAACAGGGACAACTATTATAAAGAAGTAGAGGGAGGTTGGTGGTGCAGTTTTATGAACAACATACTAAGCCCATCAATAGTGCACGCTCGTCGTCAGGCTGCTTTTCAAGGTGTTTTGTTTGGCAGCAGGGAAGACACTAGCAAACGGTGCATTCTTTATGAGGAGAGATTCAAATCTGGTGAAAAATCTCTGTCCAGGCATGTTTTCTAAGATACTGGAGTAACCCAGGGTACCTTCAGGGGGCAGTATGAGCTTGTGCATACAGCTCTGTCAGTAGGAGCAGAGCAGGCACTACAAACAGAGCATAACCAGTTGCTTATCAATCAGGGAAAGGAGCCCAGCCTAGTTGCTGGAAAATAAAGCCCGGTACTATCCCCGGAATTTCTCAGCTGAACCAATGTTTTGATGGATAAGGCAAACACAATGGCCCACAATTTCCAAGCTCCGGGGCATCGTAGCTGGCGGGGGGGGGGGGGGGGGGGGGGGGGGTGGGGGGGGGTGGGGGGTACCCCAAAGATGCGCTGGGGAATCCACCCCTGGTAAGGATTACGTGGCAATTGCCCAAGAACCTATTGGGCAATTGTCCTGCAATGCGGACCATCAGAAAGTACGAAATAAACCACAAACTTTGTATGGTTCTGACTGTCTTAAGATAATCATAGGATTCCTACAGTGCAGAAAGAGGCCATTTGGCGCATCGAGCTTGCACTGACAACAATCCCACCCAGGTCCTATCCCTGTAACCCCGAATATCTCCCTGTTGGCTCCCTTGACACTAAGGGGCAATTTAACATGACCAATCAATGCAATCCACACATCAATGGAGTGTGAGAGGAAACCGGACCATCCGAAGAAAACCAACGTAGACACAGGGAGAATGTGCAAACTCCACTCAGACAGTGGCCTGAGACTGGAATTGAAGTCAGGTCCCTGGTGTGGTGAGGCAGCAATGCCACCCATTGAATGTTCCACCGTGCCGCCCACAGATATCCAGAAGAGGTTAGAAAAATTTAAAGCAATTCCAACATCTAGTTAACTATAATCCTGACCATCCCCCCAACAGCTTCCAACCTCCACAGAATTCCCCCCACCCTCCATGGGGCACCCCTGACTAACCTCCACCACTTCCCACTAACACCCCCCCCAACCCAAAACGGGACTAGCCCATCCCCCCACTCCCCCAACCTCCCGACTGCTGTCCCCTCGACAACCCACCCCCAACCACCTGGCCAACCACTGACCACCTGACCTCCCCACTGTCCGCCTGACCCCCCCCCGACCTGCCTAGCCCCCACAAACCCCAGTTCTACCCACTTATCTTACAAATGTACTTTCTCCTTAGCTTCACAAAGTGGCTGGACCCTTAAACTCACCTGCTTTACAGCGGTTAGTAAAAATAAGGGATGTGGCTTCCTTACCTCCAACTCTCCTGCCCTCAACACGAGGTCTCATGAACCCACTGCACTACACTGTTCTTGTCCGGTGAATAAGGAGCAGCTTCATTTCCAGGTAACTAGGTAGGAACGGCATGGCAATCCTGCTCTGATTGCCACTCCATGGAAGCTACCGGCCTTTATATTGTATCCATTGACACTGAATGTTAGAATTCTCCTCCCCAATTTATTTGCTTACTTTAATAGAATCTACGTGATTAGAATCATAGAATTCCTACTGAAGGAGACCATTCGGACTATTCGAGTCTGTACTGACCACAATCCCACCCAGGCCCTTTTTCTGGAACTCCACACATTTACCCTGCCAATACCCCTGACACTAGGGTCAATTTAGCATGGCCAATCCACCTAACCAGCACATCTGGGCGGCACGGTAGCACAGTGGTTAGCACTCCTGCTTCACAGCTCCAGGGTCCTGGGTTCGATTCCCGGCTCGGGTCACTGTCTGTGTGGAGTTTGCACATTCTCCTCGTGTCTGCGTGGGTTTCCTCCGGGTGCTCCGGTTTCCTCCCACAGTCCAAAGATGTGCGGATTAGGTTGATTGGCCAGGTTAAAAATTGCCCCTTAGAATCCTGAGATGCGTAGGTTAGAGGGATTAGCGGGTAAATATGTGGGGGTAGGGCCTGGGTGGGATTGTGGTCGGTGCAGACTCGATGGGCCGAATGGCCTTCTTCTGCTCTGTAGGGTTTCTATGATTTCTATGATCTTTGGACTATGACAACATGAAATAAAAGTCAGCTCAGGCCTATTTGTTTGCTGTTACTAACGCATCTGCATTTTCTCACAAGATTGTGTGATTATTAGAACATAGAACATAGAAAGCCACAGCACAAACAGGCCCTTCGGCCCACAAGTTGCGCCGATCACATCCCCACCTCTAGGCCTATCTATAGCCCTCAATCCCATTAAATCCCATGTACTCATCCAGAAGTCTCTTAAAAGACCCCAACGAGTTTGCCTCCACCACCACCGACGTCAGCCGATTCCACTCACCCACCACCCTCTGAGTGAAAAACTTACCCCTGACATCTCCTCTGTACCTACCCCCCAGCACCTTAAACCTGTGTCCTCTCGTAGCAACCATTTCAGCCCATGGAAATAGCCTCTGAGAGTCTACCCTATCCAGACCTCTCAACATCTTGTAAACCTCTATCAGGTCACCTCTCATCCTTCGTCTCTCCAGGGAGAAGAGACCAAGCTCCCTCAACCTATCCTCATAAGGCATGCCCCCCAATCCAGGCAACATCCTTGTAAATCTCCTCTGCACCCTTTCAATGGCTTCAACATCCTTCCTGTAATGAGGTGACCAGAACTGCGCGCAGTACTCCAAGTGGGGTCTAACCAGGGTCCTATAAAGCTGCAGCATTATCTCCCGACTCCTAAACTCAATCCCTCGATTAATGAAGGCTAGTACGCCGTACGCCTTCTTGACCGCATCCTCCACCTGCGAGGCCGATTTAAGAGTCCTATGGACCCGGACCCCAAGGTCCTTCTGATCCTCTACACTGCTAAGAATGGTACCCTTCATATTATACTGCTGCTTCATCCCATTGGATCTGCCAAAATGGATCACTACACACTTATCCGGGTTGAAGTCCATCTGCCACTTCTCCGCCCAGTCTTGCATTCTATCTATGTCTCGCTGCAACTTCTGACATCCCTCCAAACTATCCACAACACCACCTACCTTGGTGTCGTCAGCAAACTTACCAACCCATCCCTCCACTTCCTCATCCAGGTTATTTGTTTGTACTTTATAAATAGGATAAGTTATTAAGATTTTCGATTAATCGTAATATATTAAAGCAATGACCTTATTGATTGCAGAACCTTGCAGCACCAGATGATGGCACTTGGATTCACAAGGAGACAGCAGAATTGCTCATTTCAGCTGTCATTATGCAGAAATACCATATAGATGCACGGTACTTCCTCAAAATAGGACTTGCATTTAGGTGGTGCTTCTCACAATCACCAGACATTGCAAAACCCTTACAGCTAATGAAGCATTCACTGCTGTAATGTAGGAGACACAGCAGCTAATTTGTATACAGCAATCTCTCACAAACAGCATTACGGTAATGACCAGATAAACTGTTCTGTTGTGATTTAATTGAGGGATAAATACTGGCCAGGACACTAGGGATAACTCCCCTAATCTTCTTCAGTACCATCCATCCGAGCTGGCAGATGGGGCCCCACTTTAACATATCATCAGAAAGGCAGCACTGTCACCTGTGCAGTGTGTCCTCAGTACCTCACTGGAGTGTCAGCTTTGATTTCTTTGTTCATGACCTGAATCAGGAACTTTGTGACTCAGAGACACCAGTGCTACCAACTGAGCCCGGCTGACACTAAGGCTGGAATTTTCCAGCTCCTCGCGTCAATGGGATGTTCCAGTTTCATATTCCAGTCAGATAAGAGAGAGAGAGAGACACACTTACAGAGCAATTCTTATGTTCCACACTGGTTCAGAAAAATGTCAGTGAAAATCTAAGAGAAGATCACGGTTAGTGCATGGACTGATTGCAAGGGTGGGCACTGGGAATAATTAACATGATAAAGAGGAATTTGCTTAAGAAATCAACCTTACCGAGTATGCTGCTACAATCCCTGGTGGGTTCCTTCCCAGTTATTAATGTATAAATTTCAGGATTATAAAACCCTAAAGACTCCAGAAAGGCAACACCTCCTTTCTTTCCCCGAGTTCTTAAGAGATCGAGCATATACCCTGGAGAGAAAAATAACACATTAATGATCTTAGCTGCCTAAACTAAGGAATTAATTTTTGAACTAGTGACTAGTTTGAGGACTGATATTCAATAATAAGAAAAGTAAGCCTAAAAATAAAAATAAAGTAAATAAAAATTTCGAATGATTTGACTCTGCTCCTCCCATAGGTCAATGATTTTTATCCCAGTATTTGGCTGAGTTAATTGATCTCAGACCGGCCAATGGTACAGGCGCTATGATTGATCCTAATGTTAGGAAGGGGACATAGAGTCATAGAGGTTTACAGCATGGAAACAGGCCCTTTGGCCCAACTTGTCCATGCTGCCCCCCCTTTTTTAACAACTAAGTTAGTCCCCAATTGCCCGTGTTTGGCCCACATCCCTCGAGACCCATCTTACCCATGGTAACTGTCTAAACGCTTTTTAAAAGACAAAATACTACCCGCCTCTACTACTACCTCTGGCAGCTTGATAGAAAATGTAAATAGCAGAGAATGGACACCAGTGTTCCATTCCTGACTTGTTTCCAGTGAAACCTGATGGAACATTCCGTGAATTTAGAACATGGAACCAAGAATGAGGAAAGGTCATTCAGCCTTCCTATCACAGCAATCTGTTAAATCTGGGATTGACAACCAAAATGCTGCAATAAAGCCTCAGAATACAAGCAGGTCTCAGTAATTTCACTGGAACCAGAATACACTGCTGGGGCAACAGATTGTTACAAAAAAAGACATTCTTCTACAATCTTACAACAAGAGGATCAGATTGTGCACAGAGTAAACAAAAGCCTTTCACATCTGGGGCCTGCTTTTAAATCTTTTAAATCCAGCTCAGACTGTGTATTAGCCACAAGGCTCTGTGTAGAATGAGATTTTGGCAGTCTCGAAACAACACATAATTGGCTGTAACTTGGCACTAAATTGTCAGTTGCACTCAGCGAAACTGAAGGATGGCTGACATGAAAAGTGCCTCACTAATGTACCTAACTATGCTACATCTAACCCACAAGTGTTTGATGAAATGGAAAGCATTCTGCCTCCAAGCAAGCAAAGCTAATTCAGTTTTCTTTTTCAAAAAAAACCCACCAGGGCAGCACAATTTTCTGAAATGTACACTTACCGGTTCTCATACACCGGTGTTTAAGGTGAGGGGCAAAAAGAATCTCTTCCTCATCCGTCTCCCCAAGTACGTGGCACTGACGCAAGAAGGGTGTGATGTGGCAGGGCCGAACCTTGCTGGTGATGATATGGCGCTGGCTTTCGATCAGGTCCCATATTGAGTCCTCATCTAGATCCTTTATTTCCTTGTCATCTGAGGCAACTACATCCATGATGAATCAAGGCTAGGAAAGGGACAGTTAAAGATTATAGACATGCAAGCACATATACATTAATTATATGTTACATTTGGCATGGAAGCACAGGTTTCATAGAAAACGTGTTCTCGCGATCTTTTAAGTGCTGTGATTGGTATTTTCAATATTAAGGGTATCACAATGTGTGGCATACTATAGTTCTATTTTATATGTAGATGCAGAGTATATAATCGAGCCTCTGGAATGCCACAAATTTCTCAAAATGCTTTCTGAATAGTTTTTAGCTGCAATTTTTTTCCTCAATCGCTGAAATCTCCAATACCTGAAATAGGGATTTAAACTAAACAAAAACTTTGAAAATGCTCAATATTTCACAATAACATGATCAAAAGTATCCATTGTATTGTGCGCCTTTTAATGCTTTGGTTAAAATTTTTACAAAGAACAAAGAACAGTACAGCACAGGAAACAGGCCCTTCGGCCCTCCAAGCCTGTGCCGCTCATTGGTCCAACTAGACCATTCGTTTGTATCCCTCCATTCCCAGACTGCTCATGTGACTATCCAGGTAAGTCTTAAACGATGCCAGCCTGTCTGCCTCCACCACCCTACTTGGCAGCTCATTTCAGGCCCCCACCACTCTCTGTGTAAAATACGTCCCTCTGATATCTCAGTTATACCTCGCCCCTCTCACCTTGAGCCCGTGACCCCTCATGATCGTTACCTCCGACTTGGGAAAAAGCTTCCCACTGTTCACCCTATCTATACCCTTCATAATTTTGTACACCTCTATTAGGTCTCCCCTCATTCTCCGTCTTTTCAGGGAGAACAAGCCCAGTTTACCCAATCTCTCCTCATAGCTAAGACCCTCCATACCAGGCAACATCCTGGTAAACCTTCTCTGCACTCTCTCTAAAGCCTCCACGTCCTTCTGGTAGTGCGGCGACCAGAACTGGACGCAGTACTCCAAATGTGGCCTAACCAGCGTTCTATACAGCTGCAACATCAGACTCCAGCTTTTATACTCTATACCCCATCCTATAAAGGCAAGCATACCATATGCCTTCTTCACCACCTTCTCCACCTGTGCTGCCACCTTCAAGGATTTGTGGACTTGCACACCTCGGTCCCTCTGTGTTTCTATACTCTTGATGGCTCTGCCATTTATTGTATAACTCCCCGCTACATTAGTTCTTCCAAAATGTATCACTTCGCATTTATCTGGATTAAATTCCATCCATCATTTCTCCGCCCAATTTTCCAGCCTATCTATGAAGATTTCATTATCGTTCAAAACTCGGGGGTCTAGAAGTTCAAGGTGAATCAATCATTGGGCATACTAATCAACCCCTGTGCCCAAGGCCTCATTTAAAAAAAAATTCAATGGATGCGGGCATTGCTGGTAAGGTCAGCATTTGTTGCCCATCCCTAATTGCCCTTTGAACTGAGTGGCTTGCTGGGCCATTTCAGAGTTAAGAGTCAACCACATTGCTGCGAATCTGGAGTCACATGTCGGCCAGGCCAAGTAAGGATGGCAGATTTCCTTCCCTAAAGGATGTCAGTGAATGAAATGGGTTTTTAGGACAATCGATGATAGTTGTAATGGGCACCATTTTATATATATGTCTATATTTATATCCCAGAAATATTACAGAATTACTTTTTGACTTGAAATCCCATCAGCTGCCATGGTGGGATTTGAACCCATTAGTCTGAATGGGCTTCTGAATTACTAGTCTAGTGACATGACAATTCTGCCATTATTTCCCCCACCTCGAAAGGAAATTATGATATTGGGCCTCAGGCCACATTTCCAACAGGTTAGTAAGTTACAGAGATCAATAGGCAGTAGTGAAGCACGAGTTAGGGTTGGTCTGTAGCTGGTGTTGTTAAGGCCATATAGGTAAGTGAGGAAGGACTGGGTCAACTGGGAAAGAAACTGATTGGGTAGGTAGCAGTAACCCGAGGAGAGGGGTGGTGGTGCTTAGGTGTGTGGCAGCGACTGTTATCCAGTAGAGTCTGCATTCTTTAAATGTGGGGTCATGAGAGGCATAGAGGTGGATATATTTTAAAAACTTAGTTAATTGGTTCCACTCTAACAAGAGGTCCCACATCTGGGCTTTTGTGGCACATCAGATGAGCTGCTGAGTTGGATACATCATCTCCTCAGAGACTGTAAACACTGCATCTCAATAAATGGGAGTTTATCTTTTATGCAGGAATCCCTAAGGAATCATAGAAACATAGAAAAACTACAGCACAAAACAGGCCCTTCGGCCCCACAAGTTGTGCTGAACATATCCTTATGTGCAAACTCCACACAGACAGTAGCCGAGGGTGGAATTGAACCTGGGTCCCTGGAGCCGTGAAGCAGCAGTGCTAACCACTGTGCCACCGCGGCGCCCAGTTCTGATTTACAGTTTTGAGCTAATGATGAAGGAGTGATGAGAAAAGTGAGCCAATGGGAAATGTTATATAAAATACCCAATATCATCAGAAGAGATTCTGCCCACTTTGCCTCCTTGCCTACCTATAACCCTCCATCCTATTAAGTCCCATGTACTCATCCAGGAGTCTCTTAAAAGACCCTATTGAGTTTGCCTCCACCACCACTGACGGCAGCCGATTCCCCTCGCCCACCACCCTCTGTGTGAAAAACTTCCCCCTAACATTTCCCCTGTACCTACCCCCCAGCACCTTAAACCTGTGTCCTCTTGTAGCAGCCATTTCCACCCTGGGAAAAAGCCTCTGAGAGTCCACCCGATCTATGCCTCTCAACATCTTATATACCTCTATTAGGTCTCCTCTCATCCTACGTCTCTCCAAGGAGAAAAGACGGAGCTCCCTCAGCCTATCCTCATAAGGCATGCCACTCAATCCAGGCAACATCCTTGTAAATCTCCTCTGCACCCTTTCAATCTTTTCCACATCCTTCCTGTAATGCCAGTTCCATTCTCTCCTTCATCTTCCATATCTGTCTGCAGTGATTCAGTTATCAGGTGGGGAGGTAATCGCAGTTTGCAAGGAGGCAAAGTGGGCAGAATCTCTTCTGATGATATTGGGTGTTTTATATAACATTTCCCATTGGCTCACTTTTCTCATCACTCCTTCATCATTGGCTCAAAACTGTAAATCAGAACTGGGCGCCACGGTGGCACAGTGGTTAGCACTGCTGCTTCACAGCTCCAGGGACCCAGGTTCAATTCCGCCGTCAGCTACTGTCTGTGTGGAGTTTGCACATTCTCCCTGTGTCTGCGTGGGTTTCCTCCGAGTGCTCCGGTTTCCTCCCACAGTCCTAAGATGTGCGGGTTAGGTTGATTGGCCATGTTAACTTGACCCTAGTGCGTGGGGGATTAGCAGGGTAAATGTGTGCAGTTATGGGGATAGGGCCTGGGTGGAATTGTAGTCGGTACAAATTCGATAGGCCAAATGGCTCCTTCTGTACTGTAGGGATTCTATGAACTAACTGAATAGGTGGGAAACATGGATCAAAAAAAGGGGAATAAGGCCAGAAATCTGCCAATGAAACATTACTAAAGACTTATGAAAACAACTAATTCAGACTCTGTCCTAAGTAATCTCAGACCCTAGGATCTGCATCAAATGTTCTGTGAAGCGCAGTGTTCTTAGACCCCCTCAAAGCACTAAAACCCCTTAGTGTGTATTTCCAAATCCCAGACCCCTTTTCAGTGCTGCCCAATACCAGAACCATCTCCACTGCTGATAAATCAATTTCCCTGGTAATAAACATTGCTGAACATGCCCCTGTCTACATCAACGGTGATGAAGTGGAAATGGCCGAGAGCTTCAAGTTTCTAAGTGTCCAGACCACCAACAATCTGTCCTATTGTTAAGAAAGTCCACCAACACCTCTACTTTCTCAGGAGGCTAAGGAAATTTGGCATGTCCGCGACTATTCTCACCAATTTTTACAGATGCATCATAGAAAGCATCCTTTCTGGATGTATCCCCGCTTGGTATAGCTCCTGCTCTGACCAAGACTGCAAGAAACTACAAAGGGTTGTGAACATGGCCCAGTCCATCACGCAAACCAGTCTTCCAACCATTGATTTTGTCTACACTTCCCACTGCCTCGGAAAAGCAGCCAGCATAATCAAAGGCCCCACGTACTCTGGACATACGTCTTCCTTCGGGAAAAAGATACAACAGCCTGAGTTCACGTACCAATTGACTCAAGGACAGCTTCTTCCTGCTGCCATCATACCTTGAATGGACACACCATATATTAAACTGATCTTTCTCTACACCCTAGCTATGACTGTAACACTATATTCTGCACCCTCTCCTTTCCTTCTCCCCTTTGTAGTCTATGAACAGTATGTTTTGGTGCGCAAGAAACAATACTTTTCACTGTATCCCAGTGCATGTGACAATAATAAATCAAATGAACTCATTGTTACAAACAGTGACAATGCCACGCACCATCGACTAATTATGTATGTAAAAGGTCAGTGGCATATGTGGATAACAGAAAAACATTTCTGTGTAGGAGTTTCTGACTAATATTGTATGCATTCTGCTTGCTATTTTGCTGCGGTTTCGTATTAGTCACCAATCTGGATGAGAGTCAGGGCATTGTTACCACAGATCGGGAGCTGGGTGGATACATGGTAAGATGAAAAGACGGTGGAAATGATGAGTGTACGCGTCATTCAATGAAGTGTACAACTGATTCACTAGGAACATTTACATATTTATCTGGATGATTTACTGACTGCTTGGAAACAAAGTACAAACATGTCTCAGTTTGCAGACATGAGAAGCAGTGCCAGAGGTTGGAATGTGTAATTTTGTCATCTGTGTCTGGTTTTGTCAATGGTGAAATGAAGATCGACTTCTTTGGTTTTTTTCCTCATTAGACCCCTTTACCTCCCATTAAAAAATAACATTCTCCAAATGTTCTTTTCACTGACTGTCCCTCTTGAAGAGTTGCAGTGTGGTATTCAGAGTTTGCATACGCACTGTGGTTTGTGGGTTGTGGTTTTGGAATCCACGCAATGTACCTGGGGTAGAATCCACTGTATTGGGCTCAACCGGACATTTTAAGGGATTACAGGACAGTTTCTTGTTGATCCGGCATGAACAGGACTTGGAGGGTGTGTTTCACAGGAAATCCCAGATGTGAAACCAATGGTTTTTCATGGAAAATCATAGACCGCACACCAGCAATTTCCATCAGCATGCTCGCTATGAGAGTTACTCACTAAATGGAAGTGTCACATCAATGCATTATCCCTATAATGAGGGCATTGATTGAAAGCCTTAAGTGTTGCTGAAGGACAGAGCATTAGAATTCTAACGTGGAGTACCACAAAGTGGTAGCATGTGCATCAATCACAGTAAAATCAAGACTTTGCTGAACCAGGAAGCAATGTAGGTCAGCGGGCACAGAACAGGTGTGTGTTAGGATAAGGGCAGCAGAGTTTTGGATCAGCTCAGGTTAATCATGGGGCAGCATGGTAGCACAGTGGTTAGCACTGCTGCTTCACAGCTCCAGGGACCTGGGTTCGATTCCCGGCTTGGGTCACTGTCTGTGTGGAGTTTGCACATTCTCCTTGTGTCTGCGTGGGTTTCCTCCGGGTGCTCCGGTTTCCTCCCACAGTCCAAAGATGTGCGGGTTAGGTTGATTGGCCATGCTAAAAATTGCCCCTGAGTGTCCTGGGATGCATAGATTAGAGGGATTAGCGGGTAAAATATGTAGGGATATGGGGGTAGGGCCTGGGTGGGATTGTGGTCGGTGCACACTCGATGGGCCGAATGGCCTCCTTCTGTACTGTAGGGTTTCTATGATTTCTATGATTTCTATGAATCAAGTTAAGTGGGGGAGTGGTCTGCCAGGAAAGCTTTAAAATAGTTGAACATTGAGGCAACAAAAGCATGGATGTGCTTTCAACATCTGAGGAATGGGGAGAGACGGGCGATGTTCTGGACATGGGAATAAGTGTCTTCATGATAGAGAGGATATGGTGTCAAAAGCTTAGCTCTATCAAATAGGACAATAATGTGATAGTGTTGTGAACAGTGGTGAGGAAAGAAAATGTGGTGATGGCCAAAGGCAATGCCTTTAGTCTTCCCAATCTTTAATTGGAGAAAATTGGGGCTCATCTAGGACTGGATAGTGGACAACCTGACAACACAAAGGCACTGGAGAGGCTGAGGGAAGTAGTGATGTGGTAGAGTTGAGTATTGTCAACCCTGGCATCACACATTTAGATGATGTCACAGAAATGCAGCATTCAGATGAGAAATAGGGGGGGGAGCCAAGCTCTCCAGAGGTAACAGTGTGGGAAAGAAAGCGATTGCTTGAGATTCTCTGGCTATGACTGGATAGATAGGGAGGGAGTGAGGAGAGGGCAGACTCACTCAGCTGGACAATGGAGAAGAGGTGTTGGAGAAGGATGGTCTGGTCAATCATGTCAAAGGCTGAAGAGAGCTAAGAGAAGAATGAGGAGACATGGTACAGCACTATCAATGTCGTAGATGTAACTGATGACTGCAAAGGGCTGTTTGGATGTTGTGGCAGGGTTGGAAACCTAATTGAAGGGGTCCAAACATGGAGAAAAGATGGACATTCATTTGGGAGGTGACCTTGAGAGGAAATAATGTTTGAGATGGGTGTTGGTTTGCAGACGGAAGGGTCAAGGGTACTTTATTTTGGAAAAGGTGATAGCAGAATTGAAAGGGAGGGCGGGCAGTACCTGGTGGGAGGGGCAGAAAGGAAAATTGCATTCTCAGCTGTTCAGTGAGAATAGATTCAAGGCGGCAGGATATGGGTCACATGACCAAGATAAGCTTGGAGAGGGCACATGGATAGATAGGAGAGAAACTAGAGAAGATAAGAGAAGAACCAGGTCAAGAGAAGGGTGCAGCAGAGAAAGCTAAATGACCAGTCTCAATCTTAGTGACCGTTAAGTCCATGGGATGTTGAAGACCTCCCAGTCTGCCAACTTCCACTCTTATGCTATTGGTTTGCCTGTAAAGACTCTTGCAAAGGTTACACCTTGTTGAATGAGGTGTAACTGGCGCAGAGCAGGGATAAATGGGTCTTTTTCAGATTGACAAGCTGTAACTGTGCAGTGCCACAGGCATCAGTGCTGGGTCCTCAACTATTTAAATCTACATCAATAATTTGGACGAAGGGATTGAATATACAGAAGCTAATGTCAGAGAAACAATCCTGGGTGAGAAGGATGCTTTTGGTAGAGGCAAATCCAGCGTATATATATGCAAAGTGCATGGTGCATGTTGAGTATACACCCGGTATTCAGGTACCGTCAATGTATAATGCATTCCAGCAAGCTGGAATGTGGAATGTGTTTAATGGTTTTTAAAGTAAAGTTTATTTATTAGTCACAAGTAGGCTTACATTAACACTGCAATCAAGTTACTGTGAAAATCCCCTAGCCGCCACATTCCGGCGCCTGTTTGGGTACACTGAGGGAGAATTTAGCACGGCCAATGCACCTAACCAACATGTCTTTCGGACTGTGGGAGGAAACCAGAGCACCCGATGGAAACCCACGCAGGCACGGGGAGAACGTGCAGACTCTGCACAGACAGTGACCCAAGCCAGGAATCGAACCCGGGTCGCTGGCACTGTGAAGCAGCAGTGCTAACCAGCGTGCCACCGTGCCACCCCATGGTTTGGTTACCATGTTATAAGATTTTTGTTTAACCATCAGTGGTGAACTTTTCCTGGGTCACTCCATTCTTTCTGCCCTTCTCTTTTCATAGAAACCCTACAGTGCAGAAGGAGGCCATTCGGCCCATCGAGTCTGCACCGACCACAATCCCACCCAGGCCCTACCCCCACATATTTTACCCACTAATCCCTCTAACCTACGCATCTCAGGACTCTAAGGGGCAATTTTTAACCTGGCCAATCAACCTAACCCGCACATCTTTGGACTGTGGGAGGAAACCGGAGCACCCGGAGGAAACCCACGCAGACACGAGGAGAATGTGCAAACTCCACACAGACAGTGACCCGAGCCGGGAATCGAACCCGGGACCCTGGAGCTGTGAAGCAGCAGTGCTAACCACTGTGCTACCGTGCCGCCCCTTTATAATACACCATGTCTCAGGGCTTAAAACTGTGGCCTGATGGGTATTGATAAAGGCACCAGCAAAGCCTGATGGTTAAAGGGGCCTAACTCTGTATCAGGCTAAGGACTGTGGGAGAAGCAAAGAACAGCTTGTGTAACTATGGAACAAACATGGGAGTTGACAGGGGTTGATTGGACAGTGGCTGTTGCTATGTCTTGAACAAACAGGGATTGAACACAAACCCCTGTGTGTCATGTTCCTGAGAGAATTATGATCCCTGACAGAGGCACGAATCTTCAGCATTGGTGATCAAAAATACAGTGATTAATTAGTGCCTGTCCTGTGAGTACATGACTGGAAGCATGATCAGTGCTAATAGGATCTGTATAAGAAGAAGCAGGGAAACATTGGCAGCAGCAACCCAGGATTAACCACTGCAGAAGAAGCAGAAGTCTGGGACTTAGAAACATTGGAACAAAGACCATCGGGAGGAAGTCTGATCAGTTTGCCTCACCTCAGGTAGTATCTTTCAGTCTAAGTCATGAGTTTGGATATTTTGTAAAGTTTTGATACCTTTCGAATACTTTATGTATAATGAAGTAGGTCAGAGGTTAGTTACTGTGTGTATAACAAAGTAAATCAGAGGTTAAATACTTTCTGTACGATGACGTTTGATGCCTGGTGTAATAAGGTTTTGTAATAGAGTTTGCTAATTTTGTGATAACTCAGTGGAGTACAATAAAAGAGATTTGGTGTGCAATAATTCGAGGGTTTGAGTGTCTTTGTTCACAGCATCAGCTGACCCGAGTTAGAGGGCAACAAAAGTAATCTACAACATCCTGTTTCGATATCCCAAAGCTCTCCTGATTTTTTTTTTCTGAAACCTCCACCTTAATAAATGCTCCTTGGATACATAACATTGTTAAAAATACCTTGGATTCCTGCCATAAACTAATTAATAAGGACTGTAGTCCCCAACCATCTGGAGCGTGTTTTTTGCATGTACTGCCCACACTAGAGCACTTGCCAATTTACAAGTTGACTGGTCAGCTAATAACTTTTGGAGCATTTTGTCAATCATGGTATGATTTCTCACGTATCCCATTGCTAAAAGGGACTTGCGACTCCAGTGTGCATTGGAACGACATTCAGATTTTTACACATACTCCCAAATTCCTCATTGCCAAATTCTCCATCGTCTGTTAAGAATTTAGCTGGTGCTCCCAGCCCCGTCCCTATATGTCCATGATTTTATCAGCAATTACTTTTTTGTCTTTACTAAAAGTTACCATTGACAGACTAAAGCTACTTGCTAGGTCTACAAAATGTAGAAGGATTTTTTTAAATCTCGTACTTTTGAGGTCTATCGTTAGAGTTTTATCAAGTCTCTCGCCAATGGAAGACTTACTACAAGTCACGATGACGTTCTCTTGTACTTATTACAAATATCACATTTTTCACTAATATCCTTGACAAGTCTAGTGTATTCCTCATTCAGTACGCCTGCATCCTATAACAGAATCTTCAACCTATGGCCAGAGGAATGTACAAATTATCAATGTAGTTAGGTAACAATTTGTTTTTTCTCTTTTAAGTCCCTTTCCTTAGCTATTATTAATATCTTTTTAACATTCTGCCAATAGGACTTAAAGGAACTTAAAGGGGCAGCACGGCAGCACTGTGGTTAGGACTGCTGCCTCAACAGCGCCAGGGACCCGGGTTCAATTCCGGCTGAGGATGACAGTCTGTGTGGAGTTTGCACATTCTCTCTGTGTCTGTGTAGATTTCCTCTGGGTGCTCCGGTTTCCTCCCACACTCCAAAGATGTGCAGGGTAGGTGGATTGGCCATGTTAGATTGCCCCTTAGTGTCAGGGAGATTAGCAGGGTAAATATGTGGGGTTACTGGGATGGGACCTGGGTGGGATTGTGATCAGTGCAGACTCAATGGACCAAGTGCCTCCTTCTACACTGTAGGGATTCTATGATTCAATGAACACAATAATATCCTGACTGTGTACATTGCAAATCGATAAATCTCCCAAAAACAATCGCTTTATCATGCTCCATGTCCAACTTCATTTGAGCCTATTTCATTGAAGGCTTACTTAGCAGATCACTCCCGATAAAGTGATTCACCTCTGCTATTTTACACAGAATTACTATTCTTTTTATTGATTTCAACATGCTGCAATCACTGAACACAATGAAGAATTTGGGAGAATGTGTGAAAATTTGAATATTGTACCAATGCACACAGGATTTGCAAGATCTTTTTAGCAATGGGATATGAACCTCAAACAAGTCGACCTGACATATTCTTTGACTTTACTTCAGTCTTCCTTGCTTAAAAGAATCCAAGTAATATTTTAGCCAGTCCAGTCCACATATTGTGGATATACATCCACCATCTAGAACTTATAGAACTGTGCAATTAAACAAATCTGTGACTAGGATATTCATGACCGGACTGAAACTTCTGGTGACTAATAGGATTCATTCTGATTTGTCAGTATTGTCCTCCTCGCATAATGTATCTTCCATATCACGTGTTGTCTCAAAAACCCTGTTTTCATTTTCGGGCAATGACCACACAATGATTAGAGTTGTATTTGAAACACCTGTAGACCACCCCTTGCTTATTCCTGGGGTTCAACCATCTTCCTGCCACCTGTCTATAGCTCCCAAATAGGGTCTCTGTCCTCATAGTGCTAACGTTTCAAGTCTGGATGACCCTCCACAGATGCTGTCAGACCCGCTGAGATTTTCCAGCATTTTCTGTTTTTGTTTCACATTCTAGCATCCGCAGTATTTCATTTTTATTTCTCACCTCATGCTTTGTTTGTAATTCTTTTGTACAGAAGCTTGGGCCCTATATTCAATCAGAATTGCATCCACCAAATTTGGAGTCACTTCTGAAGAACACACTTGTGTCATAAAGCTGCTGAAAATGAAAGCTTTCCCAGAAATCCATTAAGGCTTTGGACATTTGATCAATTAATGTTTCTTCCTCTTTGAAAGAAACTTCAGTTAAAACCAAGAGCCAATCCATGTTTGGTTTCCTCGCATGGTCCAATATTTTAAATGCAAGTACTGATTTCAGAATTTCCAAGTGCAATCTCTTATATGGTCAGTTAGACTCTCCTATGGAAGAACAATCCTTTTTCTAAATTTATCAAAGTCTGACCAAGCCTCTTATACATTCATAAATCACTTTTCATATAAATTTTATTCATTAATTTTACGAGAGTTTCCCAACCCTTCATCATTGTTCATTATGAGTGTTTAGTTCTGAGAACACTTTGTGAGGGATCTTGCTACCAGCAGAAAGTGGAAGTACCAGACCTATTTCTTGCTTTTGGTTCAGCAGACTCGTAACTCATGTCCATGTCTCAACTTAAATTTCCATTGATCATAAGGTTCTGTGTCACAAAATAATGATGGAAAATCAGATCCTGCCACCTCATAACCAGTTTCACTCATCTTTCTTTAAAGAGAATCCAATGCAGATTTCTCTCTCAAAAAAAAATTAATTACAATTCTAATCTGTCTGGAAGTAAATCTCAGTCTGCAATCTTCGCTTTCTGACAAACATCCTCTGCTACAATGGCAGGGAAACTCCCGACCCTGGCTATGAAGAAGTCACCAAGGGCGGGATTTTCTGGTCGTGCTCACCCCAAGACTGGAAAATCCCGCCCAAGATCAACGGGCTTTGCATGCTTCGCCCCCGCCCACGGCGATTCTTGTGGCGGGCGGGACGGGAAAATTCAGCCCTGAGACTAGGATGCTTTTGATAGAGTCTGCTTATTGTAGCGTTTATTTCCTCCATTCTAATGCAATCCCCCTCAGCACTGGCTGACTCTTCTTTATACACACACCTCAGTATAATTAATTAAAAAATCCCCAACACCTGTTAACATTATTACCTTAAACTGCTCGGAATTTAACACCCATCAATATAACCATTTAACAGCTAAATTTGTCAATGACACCAAGATGGGTAGGAAAGAAAGCCATCAAGAGGAGGTAGAGAGTCTGCAAAAGGATACAGACAAGGTGAGTGGGCAAACATTTGGCAGATGGAGTACAACATGGGTAAATGTGAATTTGTTCTCTTTGGCAGGAAGAATTGGAAAGCAGTATGTTATTTAAATGGAGAAAGATTGCAGAACTGAGTGGTACAGAGAGATCTAGGTGTCCTGGTACATGAATCACAATATTAGTGTGCAGGTACAGCAAGTGATTAGGAAGGCAAATGGAATATTGGGGTTTTCACTGCAAGATGAATGGAATACAAAAATAGGGAAGTTTTACTGCAGCTGTAACGAGCCGTAGTGAGACCACATCTGGAATACTATATGCAGTTTTTGTCTCCTTGGAGGGGTTGTCTTACAAAGAAATTAACAGGATAGACCCATACCCATAGGAGTTTAGAAGAATTTGAGGTGATCTTATTAAAACATACAAGACCTTAGGGAATTTGATAGGGTGGATACCCGAAGGATGTTTTCTCTTGTAGAAGAGACTAAAACTCAGGGATATAGTTTAAAAATAAGAGGTCTCCCTTTTAAGATAGAAATGAGGAGAAACATTTTTCTCCCAAAAAGTATTTGGTGTGTGGAATGGGGGCTTGGTCTTTGAAGTTTTTCAAGGCAGAGTTAGATAGATTTTTGATAAACAAGGGAGTAAAGGGTCAAATGACTTATCCCTGCTCCTGTTTCTATGGATTTTTAACAACCTACTAACTTCGTAATTACTATTGAACAATTTAATTGGCCCAGGAAAACTCATTTTATATTTATGAAATGCCAAATTTCTCCATGTGATAAAATATTTGGATATATTTAAAGTAATTTTTAAATTAGAGAATTCTTTATGAGAATTCAACTTCTATCTTCATTTCATGTGTGTATAAACTATTTTAAAATCTGTAAAATATTAATTAGAAGTGAAAATTTAAGTGCATTTGACTTCTGTTTTGCTGTATTGTGAGAATATTTCAATCTTTTTATTTATCCTTTGATAGGATGTGGGCGTCGCTCGCTGGGCCAACATTTATTGCCTGTCCATAATTGTCCCTGAGATTCTGATTGGCTGCTTACTCTGCCTGATGACATCATGGATGTCTGGAGAACCCCCTTGATTTGGCATCCGTTTCAAACTGATATCGAGCAAGGGGAATTCCACGTCTCAGCGATCATACTAGACGTTTGTGGGTAACTTTCTTTGAGGTCAATGATGAGTAGTGTAGCTTCACTATTGAGCATGAGGTCATTGTGTCAGATACGTGGCAAAGGTTGCTTTTTAAAGGGGCGGCATGGTGGCACAGTGGTTAGCACTGCTGCCTCACTGCGCCAAGGACTTGGGTTTGAATCCCGGCTTGGGTCACTGTCTGTGCGGAGTCTGCACGTTCTCCCTGTGTCAGTGTGGGTTTCCTCCAGGTGCTCCGGTTTCCTCCCACAGTCTGAAAGATGTGCAGGTTAGGTGCATTAGCCATGCTCAATTGCCCTTTATCATCAGGGGGTCAGGCTAAAGTAATGCATGGGGTTATGGGGATAGGGCCTGGGTGGGATTGTGGTCGGTGCAGACTTGATGGGCCTCCTTCTGCATTGTAGGCATTCTATGGTTTCTATGGTTAATGTTCTGTAACCACATGTGACTCCACGTGTCACCCAAGGCCGGAATTGAACCCGGGTCCCTGGCACTGCGAGGCAGCAGAGCTAACTACTGTTCTGTAACATAGACATAAATATATACTAAAAAGAGGTTACGTCTAGGGTGTTTTTTCACAGGATAATGATTTGTGCAACATTTATTTTGTAAGTGTAACTAAACACTTGGGTGGCACAGTAGTTAGCTCTGCTGCCTCACAGTGCCAGGGACCCGGGTTCAATTCCGACCTTGGGTGACATGTGGAGTTTGCACGTTCTCCCCGTGTCTGTGTGGGTTTTGTCCGGGTGCTTTGGTTTCCTCCCACAGTCCAAAGATGTGCAGGTTAGGTGGACTGGCCATGCTAAATTTCCCCTTATTGTTCCAAGATGTGTAGATTAGGTGGATTAGCCATGGGTTACAGGGATAGGGCAGGGGAGGGGGCCTGGGTAAGATACTCTGTCAGAGAGTCGGTGCAGACTCGATGGGTCGAATGGCCTCCTTGAGCACTGTAGGGATTCAATGATTCGATGGTAAACATCAGATCGAATCAGCTCTGGCTATGTGGTCCACTCCTGATAATGTGAAGTCACGTTCTGTTTTTTTAAAAAGTTGATTTTGAAATAATACACACAAAGTGGGGAATTGGTGAGTCCCTTGAATGAAGTAACTTCTCGTTAATGGTACAAAGGTAAAATACTGCAGATGCAGGAAATCTGAGATAACTGGAGAAAATACTAGAAACGCACAGCAGGCCTGGCAGCATCTACAGGGAGAGAAACAGAGTTAATGGAGTGAATTTTCCCGTTCCACCCGCCACGGGAATCATAGCAGGCAAGGGGCTGAACATGGAAATATCCGTTGCCCTCGGGCGGGATTTTCCGGTTTTGGGATGAGCATGGCCGGAAAATCCTGCCCAATGTTTCAGGTCAATGAACTTTAGAAGTTCTGATCAAAAGTCACTGACCTGAAGTGTAAACCATTTCTCTCTCCACAACTGCTGAATATCGCCAATATTTTCTCTTTTTAAGTTCTAATAGCAGATTGTCGATTCTTCTACGATTAAGCTGATTAACACCCAAACTGATATCTGTGCTCTCTGGGTGCTGCTCTCCTTCTAACATAGTTATAAATGCAAGTTCTTTCCAAGGATACAAATCAAATGCTTGACAGAGGACACTTTGCAACATGGATCTCTGCTTTGCCAGGAGAGGTTGCTGCCATGAAAGCATTTCAAATGTTCGAATTTGTTTTTAAAATGATTAATTCTAAATAGCATCTAGCTACTTTGTTCAGGCTATTCTCTGGTTTAACTTGTCAATAGCTAAAGAATAAATCATTACCGATATTTTAATAAAGAATCACATCATTTTGTCTGCAAAGGGGATGACCATTCTGAAGGCAGCTTGCAAAACATCATTAAACCTGGGTTTCGCTATGATACTGGAGTTCAAGGCTGCATCGTTCAAATTTGCCAAGGATGGCCAAAATAGAAACAGATAATGTTAGATAAAGTCAGCAAATCTGGCAGCATCTATGGAGAGAGAAACGGGCCCAATTCTCCCATCCTGATGCGCACGTTTTTTTGGCACATCAGGTTGGGTGATGCATGTGTCGGCCATTTAGCGTGATTCGCACATGCGTTCCCCACACATGCGCGTCTCCCACAGCTGGAGAGCAGGTGCAGTCGGGATTGCGCTGGAAACCAGCGGGAAGACAGGTAAGTGAATTAAATCTGTTTACAGTGCAATTTAAATGTCATTATCGAGCCCGGCACGGAATTCTCCAGACCCAATAGCATCTTCCACCCTGCCAGGAATATTCCACTTGCGTGAACTAGCGTGAGACCTCACCGGAGTGAAGGGGGGCAATCAGGGCCCCCCCAGAGGGTTGGGCGATGGGGGGTGGAGCCCCCTGGGCATGGGCACCCTGGCAGAGCCAGCCTCTGCTCCCTGGCACTGCCCAAGAGACAAAGTGCCCATGCCCAGGGAGCAAGGGGATGGAGCCAAGGGCGCGGGGTCAAGGGGATGCAGCCTCGGGGTGGGCACAATGATGCGGGGCCTGTTGAGGGTGGGGCCAAAGGGGTGGGGCCTATTGTGAGCAAGGCCTAAGGGGAGAGTGGGGGTCCCTAAGGTCGGTGAGAGTGGGGATCCCGCTGCCACTCTGTAGATAAGATCAGTTGGGGCTGGAGGAAGGCCAGCGATCAGGGTGGGCGTCTGTTTCCTGGGGGTGGGGTCAGCAGGGGGGGGGGGGGGGGGCTGGGGTGTAAGGTCTGCCAGTGGGGGGTGGGGGGAATCCTCACTGCTGGGGTGGGGGAGGTGCTAGAGATCGGGGCGCTCCGGGACTAGGACTGGAGTTGTGGCTGGCCCGGGAATACGTGTGGGGCTGTGCCCGGGCCCTGAGGGGGGGGGGCAGAACTGTGGGGTCCCGGGCTGGCCAGCGATTGAGCTGGCCAGCAAACTGCAAGCTAACAGTTGGGGGCCACTGCACATGCGCCGAGTTCCGGAACTGTCAGACTCCGGCGGAATAGGCCCCACCTCCCGAGCTTTTAATGATATTCATGATTGTGACCTCTGCAGTGCACAGAGTGTGGGAGATTCGAGTCTGAACTCCCACTGAAAAAACAATCGTGATTTCCACCATTTGTCCTGCCGATTCAGCACTTAGAATTTTTTTGGGAGAATCAGGCCCAGAGTCAATGTTTCGAGTCCATTTCAACACAAAACATTGGGGGGGATTCTCCGGCCGTTCATGCCAGTGGGATTCTCTGGTCCCGCCAGCATCACACCCCTGCCTGTGGGTTTCCCAGTGGCATGTGGTGGCTTCAGTGGGAAATCCCATTGACTGCGGCGAGACCAGAGTATCCCGCCAACTGTGAACAGTGTGCCACCTCCCGCCACCAAGAAACACACAGCTGGGAGGCTGGAGAACCCTGCCCATTAACTATGTTTCTCCCCCACAGATGCTACCAGACTTGCTGAGTTTATCCAGCATTTTCTAGGTGGGATTTTCTCAAAAAATGGCAAAGCGTCAACTTCTGATTGAAAACCGGCATGTTTCTCCTCAGAGACAAACCCAGGTTTAGTTTCCAGATCTTCTGATATTTTGTCAGAAAAATCAGGGGAGCATGTTTTGCATCATCATTCTTGAGGGGCAGGGCATAAAGATGAAAGAAGGTATCCCCAATCTCCAACTTAAGAGACAACCATTCCCCCCCCTCAACTCCATCCATTAATGCTGGCAATCTCCCCCACCCCCCCTATCCATTATTGGTGGCAATCTCCCCCCATTGTCGTCCCATCCCTGGCCCCACCCCTAGTAGTGCCAACCTGGCAGTGCCAAGCTGCCAGGGGACAATGCCAAAGCATTGCCTTGCCACCTGAGGACTGCACTGGCCTCTGTGCCCCAGCCTGGTTATCTCGACTGCTGGAGTGCAGTAACGATTCCTGCCAGCATGACATCATGCCAGCAGGGATAACATCTGACATTCCTGGAAGGTACGGCGTTACTCCATTTATTTAAATCCATGCAGGTGGATGGCAGGTTTATGATGCAGGTTTACAATGGGCATGAACCTGATTACATTGCCAGCGTGGAGGAGGACTGCAGGAAAGATCTCATTCTGAGATCTCTCTGGTGAAAATCCCTTAATGGCCCTCTTGTGAGAACAGCCATAACGTGATTTGTGCCCACAGCAGATATGCGCTGAGAATCGCAGCCTCTTTTTGTTTCAGCGTCTGCAGAATTTTGCTTGTACTTGTAGGATTTGGAGGCAAGTGGCCACAGTGTGGAAACAAAGCAATCAGATTGTAGATTTGAACAGATTGTTGTACTTTTTTAGCTCTGTTATCTAAAGTTAATTCTTCCTTCTGACATTTTCAAAACTGAAACTGTGGGGTTTCCAGTGTTGCAAACAGAATGTCTCTGGAGTTGGTCATTATCTCCTGAAACAGGGCAGCAGCATAGAAACATAGAATCCCTACAGTGCAGAAGGAGGCCATGCAGCCCATCGAGTCTGCACCGACCACAATCCCTCCCATGCCCTATTCCTGTAACCCCTCATATTTACGCTGCTAATCCACTTGGCACTAGAGTTAACTTAGCACGACCAGTCAACCTAGCCCGCACATCTTTGGATTGAGAGAGGAAACCGGAGCACCCGGAGGAAACCCACGCAGACACGGGAGAATGTGCAAACTTCACACAGACAGTGACCCGAGGCTGGAATTGAATCCGGGATCCTGGTGCTGTGTGGCAGCAGTGCTAACCACTGTGCCGCCCACGATGATCAGACTGATCATCTCACCAGCTTACTCCAACAGCAGTGGCCAGGTTGTGAATTATTTCATAAAGCTGGGTTATTTTGTTCCTTTTCTCTTTAACACTAAAGCAATCATTTACCAGCTATCAACGGCACTGCAGACAGTTCTGCTTGGTGTGATTCTTATCAAAGTGAACTTTGTGCTCTACACTTTCCCAAGTATAATCTTACAGCCCAGCTCCAAGAGGTGACAAGAACGCATACCAGGGGAAACAGAAACCACTCAGTAGGGGGTGAGTAGTATAATTTCTTTGTTGGGAATATTGAATTATATCTGGTCTACCTTGCCCAGCCTCAGGAATACTTTTCTTTCAGTAGACAGCAACACCAATAAGAAGGTATTACAAAGTGCAATTTAGAAATAGAATAACTAACCAAAGGAATTCCAGTAACTGACTTTCCATTGTGCAAATGTGTGTACCTGAGGTGAATTATTACAATAGTAACACTTTGCAATCAGGATTCTCAACACAAACTATTGTAATGGCGCTGAACTAACTTTCCATTTCATTCAACTGCATCAACTATTAACAGCTGACCATAATAATGTTGCATATATCTTGTCTGATTGACACGTACAAATCTTCATTCCAGACTTCAGTTTTTAAAACACAACTACTTAAACCAGGTTTTAGGCATTTCTTGGAACGACCCAGATTTCTCAGTCAAGAGAGTCAGCAAGTAGCCATCTCCTCGATATCCTGTCGATATCTCTCCAGAGCTCGCAGCCTACAAGACAAATTAACCGGGCAAGGAACCTTCCCTTCATTTTTCCCTCAGGAAATGGCAAACTTCTGCACCAAACCCTGACGGCTTAGGAAATCGTCTTGTGACGAACCATAGGTGTGAACACACAATCTGTCACTTACAAGACAACACATTGATATACCAATATTGTTTACTAAAGCTATAATCTAAATCATTAAGTACCTCACATTTGCTGATCTAAAATAATGCTTTCTTTTGGTAGGAGCAGCAGTTACTTGCAAACATAGGTACTTAGTAGTAGGCAGGTGAGCATCAATAAAGCTTATTTGAGTGACAGCCAAGCTAAGAATAGCAAACTCGCTTTGTAAGCCTTCTGGTTTTGTAGAATCATTGATTACTTACCAATTATCTTGCTCATGTTAAAAATCGCACAAAACATTCTACTTACGGCAAAAAGATCTTCACAGTGTCGAGGTCCTGGCAAGGTACTCGACTGCAGAACAAACGGTTCCTCCCACCTTGCTAAGAGGCGCAACCACAAGAGAGGCAGAGCCAGGGAGAGAAGGAAACAAGGAAGTAAATGTCTTCAGGAAATGAATGGAAATAAATGACCTGCTTTAGATTAACTCTTCAAGAACCTACACTATTGAGAGAATTTGGAAATAGTTACTAACTCTCCTTTGCTTTTCACAGCAGGCAATTAGACTCTATTAGATGTTGTGGAAAATTGAAGTTTCCTGCATTTTTGTAATGTATTGGAAAAAATGTAAATTACTTAAGGCTGAAAAAAGCTACATTACGATTGATACAATATTAGTATGGCCAAAGTCATGCATTGTTTTTCTAATAAAGTCACTCAGTAGGTTATTAAGTAACTGATTAGGGTGAGGCAAATATTTTTCAGACTCATGAATACTAATTTTTACTTGGCATTAGGGACAATATTGACATAGTGACAAGAAAGGTATCAGGCTCGCTCCAACTTGCCAACATGGGGTGTGGGCAATTTTAACCCCTAGGACTTGTTTAAGTAGACCAAGTCCAAATCCTGCTCCAACCTGATGCCAATAACGTGACTATCGATAAACCCTCCATAGGTGGTCTGATAAAGCAGGGTCAAAAAGGGAACTCCGGAACAAAGGAATGGATTTGAGGAGTCAATCAGGGTGGTGGGAGATTTAAAAAAAACAGGCAATTGTGGTTAGGGGACGGAAGGGGACACTTAGCTTTGGGTGACCTGAAGATTTCCTTCTGATGCCCAGAAAACTCTGTTCTGGAAGTTCCCAGGCCCACAAAGAAACCATGAAGAAATATAATCTCACTTTCTCAAATTTTTTCCGTTCCTTTTTTGCTGGCTTTCCCTGGCAAAGCCGGTACCACTGAAAACTTGTTACAATGGCTTCAGAGTCTGAATGACATTATCAGACCTTGATTTCTGCGGTTCAATGGGGTCTGATGTGAGGAACTGACAGCTGCCTGAAACATGTCTGTCAAAATGGTTTTGGGTGCAAACATGTTGTAGAGAAAGTGAACGTCACACTGCCAATAATTGATCCCTTCCTCGAGTGGTGGGGGGTGGCGGTGTTTGGGTGGGGGGTGGCAGCAGGGATGAGGGTGCATTAAAATCATTATAATTTACAGAACGGCAATTTGATACTTCATGCTGGTTTCTGAAAGTTATCCACACACCCATTCCCGAGACCTTTCCCCATATCTCTTTTTTTTTCATTTTGAAATATTTATCCATTTTCCCCTGAAAGGTCAATGCAAATTGTACACCCTCTGTTGTCTCGGGGGAAAGGCTTCTAACGATTGCTTGCTTCAAAAAATTCCCCATAACACTCCGTTCATTCTTTGTCTGATCTTAAATTTTGCACTTTAGCTCCTGACTATCAGTGAGCACTGAGTATGGGAATTGATTCTTTGACTCCTGATCCTAATCATGCAGTGTCTACTGACTTCTTTATAATTTTCAGTCATTGTGCAAAAAAGCATAGCACAAACAGAATAACACTATTCAATTTTGAAGATCTCTCAACTCTCTTGTACCTCTCTTCAGTCAAGAAGTTCCCTTCAGTCAAACATTAATGCATACGGCGCATATCAATCAATTTCACATTGCCTCTACAGTTTGAAATAAGCTGACGGCAATACATATGTATTTTAGATGCATACAATTTTAACCAGGCTAACATACCAATAAATGCACACACACTCACAGATTGACTCCAACGAAAAGAGATGCACAAGAGATACCTGGCGCACACACACACACACACACACACACACACACACACTTCATTATTATAACGACAATTTAAACAAAAAAATCTTACTGGAACAAAACAAGATCACACACAAATTATTGTAACACCAGAAACCAAAGCCTTTTCAAATCCTCTTTCAGATGCGACACAACATATGCATTTGCGACAAATTGCAGAGGGAAAAAGAAACTGACTGTGCAGCCAAAACAGTCGATTCCATTTTTAAAACCCTTTCTTCAAAATGCAAGTATTTTCATATCTGTCTTCATTCGAACCATTTAAGAATCACGCAGACAGATACACAAAAACGCACCTTATTTTTACCTTTTAAATAATAATCCTCCTTACCAAACCCAGTCATGCAGAATAATGCCAGAATTCAAAGCCTCCTGTAAGCCCTGCTGAGAAATTAAAGCACCCACACAGTGCTGTCAGCCTATCTGCTGTGCTTCAGTCAGGTTCCTATAATTGTACCATGGACTAGACTGTGCTTGAGATTGCCTGCACTGGGCAGCTTTTACTCACATTTTAACCCAGAGCTGTGGGGTGAAATACTGTCCTTTTTAAATTTCTGTTTGAAATATGTGCATTTATTAAATTATTTTATCTGACCATTGAAATGTAATCTAATTCCATCAATGTTTAAAACGCAGCATTGTAATTATTCTCATTTTTAATTTTATTGAATTTTTTCCTTCTTTATATATCTGGGGATAGATTTCCTTGGAGTGTTCTCCTGGTCTCCCACCATAACCTTTCTGGAAGATTGGGGAAATTCTTAAAGAAATTGGGTATTTGAATGTTCCTGTCTCCTAATGTTCCACCCAAGTTAGGGTAGGGCATTAGGCGAACTTCCATGGAACCTCTTTCCTCTAAATTCTCAAAGTCATTCCTGATCAGCTTTTACTGATTTTCACTATCTTGTAATTCATGGAACCTCCTGAAACCTAGCAACCTTTGATAACCTCATGAGATTTAGTTCCATGCAAATCTGCCACTTCCCAATCCTGGAAGTGGTGACTTACTCTGGGATACAAGTCTTATTAATGTGGGCAAACCTTTCATAAGGGCAGATATAGTTGATCTCTAAAATAACACAATAATTTGCATTTATTTGGCACCTTTAATATAGAAACATCCAAAAGTCCATCATAGAATCACAGAATCATAGAGTGCAGAAGAGGCCCGTTGGCCCATTGAGTCTGTACCAACACGTGAGCAATATCTGACCTCCCACCTAATTCTTTTTACCTGCACTTTGCCCATAGCCTTGAATGTTATGATGTGCCAAGTGCTTATCCAGGTACTTTTTAATGGATGTTAGTCAACTCGCCTCTACCACCCTCCCAGACAGCGAATTCCAGACCATCACCACCCTCTGGACAAGAAGGTTTTTCCTCACATCCCCCCTAAACCTCCTGCCCCTCACCTTGAACTTGTGTTGCCTTGTGACTGACCCTTCAACTAAGGGAAACAGCAGCTCCCTATCCACTCTGTCTATGTCCCTCATAATCTTGTACACCTCAATCAGGTTACTCCTCAATCTTCGATCAGCCGTGATCATAATAAATGGCGGAGCAAAGGGTCAAATGGCCTCCTCCTGCTCCTAAATTCCATGTTTCTATGTTTCTTTGTTCCAATGAAAACAACCCAAGTCTATCCAACCTCTCTTCATAACTTAAACGTTCCATCCCAGGCAGCATCCTGGTGATCCATAATCAGACAAAATGGGTGGTAAGCCAGAGAATGAGATGTTAAGAGTGATGACCAGAAGCTTTGTCAAAGAAGTATGGAAGTAGATTTTAGGATGGCCTTAAACAAGAAGAGGGTGGTAGAGATGTTTGGCATGGGAAGCCCAGGGCAAGGAACATGGACTGGTTGTCAATGGTGTGGCGAATTTAGTGTCAGTGGAACGGGAATATTGGGTTTATTTTACTTAAAAAAACTAAAATTTCCCAGTGATTTAAAAAGGTAGTTTAGTCAGTTTATGCAATCTTGAGTATCTCTGCCTCAGTCGGATATTATTAGTGTCTCAACCTCATTATTACACTGTAAGCTAATGTCATGCCAGGATAATGTTGCAATGTTGGAAATGGTAGAAAAACACTTTACTAATTAAAGTAACAGCCAAAATATGTTTTTTCCCACCACTGTTTGGTGATAGAGAAGTCATGGATTTAAATGCAACAGTTAATAATAGAAAGACAAATATGATTTGACATCCACAGCAATGGCTCAATTTTATGAGGCAACATTTTCAAGTCTCTTTAACAGAATTTGGTTTAGTACCTCTACGGCAAAGGCTATCAAATTGAGATTTGTAAGCCCCAGTAGGCTTGCAAAGGAGTTTACAAGGCCATCCATTGACTATGAGTGGGGGCTGAACCATAACAAAGGGTGAGCCATTCAGAAGTGCATTGACTTTGGTGGGACTGTAAAAAACCTTTGGCCTGAAATTCCGCTCGATGGCTTTGTTTTCTGTTTACTTATTGGCATCTCATTAATGTTTCTTGAAGCCTATTCAAATTCCTATTTGAGTGAAATAATACAAAAAGAATGATAACATTTGGGTTGCTGGCAAGTGTATCAGATGTTAGTTCATAGGGTTCTCAGGACTGAACCAATATTTACAGGAGGTTTCCAAACAGAGAAGTCATCATTCTGTTATCAAAAAAGAAAGAAATTTGCTCCGGAGAAAATTTAAATTGCAATAATCATCACCTCTTGAAGATTAGTCAATTCTGTTTTCCACATTTTTATACTATATTTAAAGGTAAAGTCACCATAGGCCCAGATGACCATAGACTGCTCTCCCCTTTGAGAGGGAGAGCTGACTGGGTGTGATTTAACCTGAGGTTCACCACACCTCAGGCGAGGGGTATGGTCGAAGAGGCTTCATGAATAACCTCAGCCGGGAGAGGAATCAAACGTGCGTTGTTGGTGTCACTCTGCATCATTAACCAGCTGTCCATCCGTGGTTGATCTTCTACCCTATTCCACCTTCCTTCTCTATCCCCAGGTCTCTTGAATCCCTTGCTATCTATCTCAATTTATATGAGCCTGTCTACAGCCCTCTGAGGTAAAGAATTCCATAGATTTACCACTCCTTGAGTGAAGACATTTTGCCTTATCTCAGCCCTAAATGACCAGCCCCTTATTCTGAGACTTGGTGGCACAATGGTTAGCACTGCTGCCTCACAGCGCCAGGGATCTGGGTTCAATTCCCGGCTCGGGTCACTGTCTGTGCGGAGTTTGCACATTCTCCCTATGTCTGCGTGGGTTTCCTCCAGGTACTCTGCTTTCCTCCCACAGCCCAAAAATGTGCAGGTTAGGTGAATTGACCATGCTAAATGTTCCCTCAGTGTACCCAAACAGGCGCCAGAGTGTGGCGACTTGGGGATTTTCACAGTAACTTCATTGCTGTGTTAATGTAAGACTACTTGTGACTAATAAATAAACTTTAACTTTAGATGCCCCATCCAATGGAAACATCCTCTCCTCATCTGCCCCATCAAGCCCTTTAAGACTTTTATATGTCTCAATGCGATCACCTGTCATCCTTCTAAAAGTTCTGGGGGAGGGGGGTGATTCTCCCAGCCTGCTGTGCTGCTCTAGCATCTTCAGCAGTGCAACGGGCCAGGAGACATCAGGGGAGGCTGTGTAGTGGACTTCCTGCCGGGCGTCACGGCCTCTGTGCGACTCCGGCCGCCGGCGTTGTCAGCTCTGCATCAGAAATAGGCACGGAGCTGGCCACGCCCACAGATTTTCAGCATGAGTCACACTAGGACTCTCTGTGATGCACAGAATGTGGGAGATTCATTTTGAAAATCCTGCTGCAAAAAGCAACAGGGTTTACTCCAATTTTTATGCAAATTCAGGACTAGAATTCTTTTGGGAGAATCCCACCCTGATCTATTTAGAGAACTATCCCCTCATCCCAGGAATTAGCCTAGTAAACCTACTTTGCACTCCCTCTAAGAGAAGTATTTCCTTCCCGAGCTTAAGAGAGTAAAATACTTCCAAGTATGGTCTCACCAAGGCCATGTGTAATTAGAGTAAGTCTTTTTTTACTCTTCAATCTAATCTCTTTGTCAGAAAGGCTAACATGCTAGATACTTTCCTAATTGTTTGCTGTGTCTGCGAGGCAGATTTCTGTGATTCATGTGCATACCAACAATCTGCAATCTCCCACTATTTTTTAAAATTCCAGTTTTCTGCTCTTATTTTGCCAGTGTATAACTTCACACTTCTCCACATTATATTCCATGTTCTTGCCTACTCATTTAACCTGTTTACACATTTTTGTATCCTCCTTACAGCATAGGTTTCACAACTAACTTTGTATCATCAGTAAAAATGAATATATTACACTTCAGGGCCCAATTTTACCAAAACTTCGCGTCTGTTTTCGGGCGTGAAATCGCGGTAAAGTTGGGCGTTGGGCGTACCCGCGATCTGCACCTGATTCCGAGCAGATCGCGGCTTTACCAACACCCAATTCGGGTGCAGGTCCGGCCCGCACCTGAATCGGGCGGCCCGACGATTTAAATGCATTTGCATGCATTTAAATCGACTTAATGAACCGCGCGCCCAACTCTACCACCAAATCCCACTTTACTGTCTTCTGGCCCGTTCCGCATCCGCGCTGTAGGCGAAAGTCTGAAGTCGTTGCTGCAGCTTCTGAAGAGCGGGGTCAGGGCCTCCAACGGCTCTTTGACCCAGGTCATCCTCTGTTTGGGGGGGGGGGGGGGGGGTGGGGGTGGGACCCAGATCATCCTCTGGTCGGGGGGGTCCGCTGCCAGTCTGCGGCCGATCGGTGGGGAGGGAGGGGGCAGGGGGGTCCGCCGCCACTCTGCGGGCGATCCCTCCTCCCCACCGGAGGAACAAATCCCTCCTGCCGGAGTGGACGTGTGGCCATGCCATCCCACAAAACCTTCAGGATGGAGCGATTCCTCGCTAAGAAGATGAAGCAGAACCGGCCGATTCCACAGTGGATCCGCATGAAAACCGGCAACAAGATCAGTACAAGTCCAAGAGGAGACACTGGAGAAGGACCAAGCTGGGCCTGTAAAGGGATACACCATCACTGGTACACTACCAGCCACAGATTACTCTTCCCTGCAGGGGCAAAAGAGCGGGAGAGATTCCAGGCGCGGATCTATTTAATGCCCGGATTCGGCACTTAGACTCAAAATGGTAAAATCTGGCCCTCAGTCTGCTCATCTAAGTCATTGATATTTGTGGTAAATAACTGAGGCCAAAACACTTTGGACACTCCACTTCTTTCCTCTACAGATTGGGAAAATTAAGGACAGATACGCTCCAATGAAGTATATATCTCCAGTTAAAATGCAGCACTGGTACACATATGAAATGCCAAATGGCTTCATCCTGTTCATCCACACATTTTTTTGTGATTTTTTTTGTTGACAAGTGCACAAAAGAAGACATGTGAGCCCTTCATGTGTGATGGAAGTAACAAATAAAGTAACTATTTTTGAATTTTCTTTAAGTTACAATGAATCAAATCTATACTTTGTCTTTCTAAATAATCAAAACTGACCCAAAGGAAACAAAACAAGCACAAATTGATTTTCTGAAGATGACTGCTCTCTGTAAATTAATTTGTCCTGGTCTCAAACTTGTGAAACAGAGGTATTTATTTCTTACATGATGAGAAATAGGATTGGAAGAACAGCTCTGTTAATGATTTTTGCTGTAGTCTGGAGCAAATGCAGCCATTTGCAGATGTATCTGTTCCTTTCAGAGTATGAAATTTGATAGTTCTGCAAAATGCCACATTTTCTCCAAGACTATTATGGACTTCATTGCTCACTCGATGTTAAACAAAAGTAATGCTTTTGACTTCTAACTCTGCATAATGTTTCCAGATGAAACCATTCAATTTCACTGTCAGGTTAATCAGGAATGACTAGATATCAACCTACAGTACAGTACTACAGGCACGGTGGCAGTGGTTAGCATTGCTGCCTCACAGTGCTAGAAACCTAGGTTCGACTCCTGGCTTGGGTCACTGCCTGTGCGGAGTCTGCACGTTCACCCCATGTCTGTGTGGGTTTCCTCTGGGTGTTCTGGTTTCCTCCCATAGTCTAAAAGAAGTGCTGGTTAGGTGCATTGGCTATGCTAAATTCTCCCTCAGTGTACCCGAACAGGTGCCGGAGTGTGGTGATGAGGAGATTTTCACAGTAACTTCATTGCAGTATTAATGTAAGCCTACATGTGGCACTAATAAATAAACTTAAAACTAATATGTAAGACCTATGTTCCTTCATTGTGCATTGGTGTTTCTAAGTTTGAACAGTTCTAAATAGTGCTACAAGTGCCATTGAATAGATAGAATTCAGTTGACTGGATGGCAATTTGAATGGGAATTCAATAGATTCTCCCAATTAGGTTAACTGGAATTTAGGATTGAGAATGGAATTGCATTGAGTGATCCAATGTACATAAGGTGTTTTTGTTTGCTTCTTGGAGTAATTAAGTTTTCAAATTTTAAAAATGGGTACTCCGATAATTTTCCAAGTAAAGAAACTGAGTAATGTGGTAATGACTGTCACAGACTAGACAACTCAAATTCAATCCCTGATCAGTGCTGCATTTATTGATCTCAGAAAGAGTAACGGGAGTGGGGGAGGCAATGGTTGGGAGTTGGGGGGATGGGGGGGGCGGTGGGGGTGGGTGTGGTGGTTGGACTCAGTACCTTAAGCTTTGAAAAGGAAGATTCAGTTTAGGTTTCCTTTCTTGGTTGTTAGTTAACAGACCCGCTGAAAGTCCATACTGGCGGCAAAGTAAGGTAGCTCAAAAAGTATCAGTAATGCACTATCAATCAAGCAAAGACTAGTTTGTATGAAAGAAAAAATAGGCTTTTATTAGCAAAAGACTTGGAGCACACCCATGCCGATGAACTGGTCCAGAGACTGAGGCAGGGGGTGGGGAGCAGTCACCTTTATACCTGGACCAGGGGGGGAGGAGTCCCAGGCAGGGCCGGCAGGGGCATGTCCAGGCATGTCACACACACACACAGGCAATAAGCTAACAGTGGTTTACCACAATCAGCACGTTGGCAAGATGGTTAAAGATGGCTCTTTGCAAGTACTGTCAGAGTGGAGCAATGCAAAAATGCAGTACATTAAATGAAGAAGGCAATTTTTTGGTTTCTGTTAGCAAAACAGAACAATCTGTTGACCACTTCTTGCCCCCATTACAGCATGCTGTTGAAGCCTGCTGCAGCAAACTTATGCCTCCAAAGTGATGTGATTCCTCAGGAGGAGGTTGGGGTGTCTGCCCCACACATGTAAATGACCCCAAGGCTGGAAATATGGCCAGGGTCAGTGAGGCATCACCAGGATGGGCAGAATTCCTGTCCTGCCAGAAATGCAGTCTAATTAAGATGGGGGCAGCATAGGCCTCACTACCTAGATTTACATGAGGGTCAACTGGAGGGCAGCTGAAACCCATGCCATTGCATGCATTCATTTCTTCAAGGCAGAAAGAGAAAAAACAGAAAGAAAATTGGAAAATTATTTTGATTTCTGATCCCGAGGAGTCAGATGTTTGCAGTTTTAAAAAAACAAGCTAGTTTTGTAAAGCCATCGGCAGCCTCCCCCAATTAATGTCAGCAGCCTTCCACTAGCCTTGCTGCAGGTACTGAGGTGGCACTGTGTAAAAATACTGGGACCGGCAAATACATCAACAAGCTAGGCACTAAGGAAATGCACAAGGTGTATTATTTTCATGTTCTAATGGAATAATTTTTTGCTGATTGTGTCCTTTAGGCCAAAATCCTGAAAAAATGCAATGTATGGATCACAGCAGATGGCAGATAGACTGGAAGGGTGATCTGGGAGCATCCTCCACACCAGAGCACACATGGAATGTCACGGTGGTCTGCTATGTCCTCCATAACCTAGTTATCATGGGGGTACAGCCCTTACTACAGAGCCTACCTCTGAATAGAGGTCACCTCAGGACAAGGATAAGGAGGAAGCAGGGACGAGGTATCGTTTTTCATTATTCATGTTGGGATGTGGGCATCGCTGGCTGGGTCAGCATTTATTGTCCATCCCTAATTGCCCATGAGGGGGTATTTAAGAGTCAACCACATTGAATCCCTACAGTGCAGGCGGTACCATTTGCCCCATCGAGTCTGTACCGACAACAATCCCACTCAGGCCCTATCCCCGGAACCCCACATATTTACTCTGCTAATCCCCCTGAAACTAGGGTCAATTTAGCATGGCCAATCAAACTAATCCATGCATCTTTGGAGAGTGGGAGAAAACCGGAGCACCCGGAGGAAACCCACACAGACACATGGATAATGTGCAACTCCATTCAGACAGTCACCCGAGGCCGGAATTGAACCCAAGTCCCTGGCGCTGTGAGGCAACAGTGTTAACCACTGTGCCGCCCTTAAAGACCCCCTGGTGAGTAGAATCATCTGTTGAGATCCCTCCTCCTCCTCTTTCTCCCCGTGCATTGCTTTCCCTCTCTGTTGTCTGTAATCCACTTCTATGTAAGAAGTCTCACAACACCAGGTTAAAGTCCAACAGGTTTATTTGGTAGCAAATACCATAAGCGACGAAGATCGCGCATATCGACACAGACAGATCTCCAAGAAGATCGCGCATATCGACACAGACACTACCTCCATTTCTATACCATGCCACATCCCATGAGGGATACGACTAGCCCCTATTTCTCAAACAGGCTTTCTCCTGACAGACTTTCCAACTCCTCTTATCCCCTTGTCAGGATCCAGCATCACGAAAATCATAAAAATAAGCAGAATTCATCCTTAACACTAATTTTATGCCAGTAACAGTAAATCAAAAGCACCTGACCTGGAAGCTAAATAGTTAGCCCTTTAAATAATTCCAGGAATGGGGAAGTTGTGAGCTGGGGGGGATGATCCCTCGTGCAGCTGAACGAGAGGGCATTAACAGGACCTGCACAACCCAAAAAAGGCAGATTGTGTGCCAAGTCAGTTCTAGGTGCTGTTTGGCATCACAACCTGTCCATTCCTCATGTTCCTATAGTGCGCACACAGCATGCCTGCTCCTGTGTCCTGTCAGTGAAGGGGTGCATTAATTTACTTGTCTTCAAACAAAAGAAGCAAAGAGCAATCTAAAATGAATCCACTGGTGAGTCATCCTACCAATGGCTTGAAGATAACTGAGAATTTCTGCATTCATTAAAGCTTTCCAGAATTACAATAATTCCACTGCTTTAAAATTGAAATAACCTTCAGTTCATCTCCCCTGACAAGATAATATGGTACTTCAATCAAGTTGGTTGCTTCATGAAGGAATTTTATAATTAACTTACAATTATTATTCATGCAAAACATCACTTACATAAGGCCAAGATCCCAAATTTTACACCTTGTTCAAGTCAGTAATAGTGTCTCAAAATTCAATTTATTTTAATGATGTGAAAGCCTCTAAGACATGGAGCATCCTAACAGTTAACAACTGGCTTGCTTATTTCCTTGCATTCTGGGGATTAATTCTATTCTCAGATCACACAAAAGTTTTTATGAGGCAAATGTTTATCATTCCCTCTTTCACAATTTTTCGTTTCTTAATTCACGTAATAACACAAGATATTTGCACGGATTTTATGACAGTGAAGCTGCTAGCGTTTGGGGTCATTATTCCTTTGAGGTTGAAAGATCCTTCTGGAGTTTGGATATGTGCAGGATAATTTGGAAATCCATAAGTTGCTGCCGGTGATTCCCTGCTTTTTCAAAGGACGCGTCATTGTGGTCTCCAG
Source organism: Mustelus asterias (assembly GCF_964213995.1). Classification (NCBI taxonomy): domain Eukaryota; kingdom Metazoa; phylum Chordata; class Chondrichthyes; order Carcharhiniformes; family Triakidae; genus Mustelus; species Mustelus asterias. The sequence goes on along the minus strand of NC_135812.1, from coordinate 90,956,553 downwards.
CCACGCAACCAACTAGAAATCATTAAACTGATGAGAGCTTGCGTTCTTCCACTCACAGGGTGGAACTGACACCCCTCCCCACCGATGTGTTTGGAAGTGCCTGGGTGGAGTTTGTACACTCTCCCAGTGTCTGCATGGGTTTCCTCCGGGTGCTCCAGTTTCTTCCTACAGTCCAAAGATGCGCAGGCTAAATGGATTGGCCACAGTAAAATTGCCCCTTAGTGTCCCAAGATGTAGGTTAGCTGGATTAGTCATGGGAAATGTGTGGGGTGACTGGGATAGAGTAGGGGAGTGGGCCTGGGTAAGATGCTCTGTCAGAGAGGTGGTGCAGGCTCAATGGCCTCCTTCTGTACAGTAGAGATTCTAAGAAGATGAGTGAGAACAGGAGTTAGCAAGTGAGTGTTGAGGATAAGTTGCATGTAGCATCTTCCACTACATGCTGCCAAAAAGTGATCATTAATCTTGTATTAAAATTAAGTCTGCAATATACCCACCATTGCAACTTGATATTGGATGCTGGACCAGTGAACACAGCTTGCCTTACTTGATACAAACAGATAGATAGGGTCACCACGACAATATCTTCTTGAGAAATGTGATAAGAGAACGAACAGTAAGTCTCAAAATCTAATTTGTGTGAATGAATAACTATGGATCCTGAAAACAACTAGTCTCCTTAATCATTCAAACAATTCTGAATTTGGTGCAACGGCATTCAAGCATAGTTTTTATTGCTCAATTATCATACACCCTTGAGAATTATTAACCTTGTACACAATAGGGCCTGATAGTTAATCAGCCAGTACTTTTGAGGCAATAATAAATGTGCAGGGAATGAGAACAGAAGGAACTCCTGAGCAAATGCATGAAGGGAAAGATAAAAGTCGTGCAACTGCTTTCAGCTCTTCCAAAGACCAAATGGGGTATTCCAGAAAAAGACCTGATGTTAACAAAAACTAATCAACAACTAGTGACACAGGCATCGTTCTACTAGCATTTGAACTGATATAAATACACTTGCCTCCTCTGAAGGGGTAAAAGCTGATTGTCAATTTGACTTGTTTGTGCACCATAACATGGGACATATTGGAATAAGCAAGCACAAAGGAAAAGCAACAGTATGAATGTGACAGGTGAAGAAAATGCCATTCTGTTTCCCCAGGAGCAGGGTGGAGCAAATATTCCAAGCATGAGAATTCGAGGAATGTAACATTTATTCTGTTGCCCGGCAACCCATGTAAACCTCTCATGTGCTTCAGGGGAAAGTGATCTTACATACAACAAACTGGAATTCTCCAGAATAGGCTCCAATGTGAATGCAAGATACCAATTCTGAATTTCTAGCTTGTTTATTACCATTGGCACGATTGCTAATACTAGAATGTGGGAGCAATGGATCAGCATTCACAATGCCAGCACCCAGGCTTGCCCGGTGAAGCTAATGATCCTATCAGCAGACTAAAATCTAAAGGAAGCTTCATGAGAAGGATCCACATGAGGTATTGTTGTGGGAAAAATGCCACTAGTCGTCAGATCTCAAGGTTCCAAAAATACAGTTTATTCAACGTAGCTCCGTGGAGACAAGGCACAAGTCAGTAGCAATCCTTCTCTCAGTAAAATGATGGGAACAGTCCATCTTTATACTTTTTACACATTAGATGGACCGGTGATTTGACATTTTCACATCGTTATAGGCAGATACAAGCAGATACAAACATTTAACATAGTATTGTTCTTATGAATGGGTACATTTCCTATGTCTGTGGCTATCAATGGTTGGTTTCGGCTCATTCAGGTGCTAATCGGTTTTCCTGCATTCATATTTTCCCGCTCTTTCTATGACTAATCTACTCCCTTTCTCTCGGGTTTTCCCTTATCTAAAAGATGTCTCGATCCTTGGCTGGCTTCCTGAGGTGTTTGTTAACTTTAAATCACTGTCTGTGATTTAGAAATGGCTTGTTTGTTGGGTTTGATTTCAAGTGATCTTTGTCTAAGTGGAAGCCGGTGTCTGTTTTATGGTTCCTTTCCCAGTTAACTCTTTGTGTGCCAGGCAGTCATTTTAAAGTGTGCTTTCCTTACGTTTTTCCCCTTACAGTATTCTTGTCAAAGTCCAAAGCTAAAAGGAACAATGAAAATCTGTCCACTTGGACAAATGAATGTGAATCGTTGGACACAATAAACAAGTATCTGGTCTCAAACGCAACCCAGCAGCTGCCTGGGTGGCATGGTGCCTAACACTGCTGCCTCACAGCACCAGGAACCCAGCTTCGATTCCAGCCTCTTGTGACTGTCAGTATGGAGTTTGCACATTCTCCCCGTCTCTGCATGGGTTTCTTCCCACTGTCCAAAGATGTGCGGGCTAGGTTGATTGGGCATGATAAATTGCCCCTTAGTGTCAGGGTAAACTTGTAGGGTTACAGAGATAGGGCCTGGGTGGGATTGTTGTTGGTGCAGGTTCAATGGGCGAATGGTCTCCTTCTGCACTGTAGAGATTCTATGATTCTATTCTATAGTTTCAACCTCCCAAGGAAAGAGTGGTCCACCCTCAACAGGTTCATGACCCCTGTGAGGCCAGCCTCCACAGTTGGATCATTAGTACCAGCCCCCTATGTGCCTGTGGGCGAGAGCAAATTATGCACCACATCATAAAAGAGTGTTCAATCCACAGACTCAGCAGAAGCCTATCTGCACTGAACACAGCAGGACTGGAAGGAACAGCTTGCTTTAGGGACTTTGTATTCGTTGTAAGTAAATAAAAATGACTATGTCATGGTGCAAAAAGTGTTTTCATGATCAAAAGCACCACGAAGCATATAGGCGAACTGTTAGCTCATACTCCCAGCAATGTAGTGTCTGCTCTAGCCTGCGGCATGGAGGAGGAGATGGCTGCAAGTAATTGCCAGTAATGTGGGAGCCAAGCCCGATTCCCTCAGGTCTCATGTAGATGAGTCATAAGTTGTTTTATTACATAGTTTGGGGATTTCTATCCATTTGGGAACAGAAGTCTGTTCATCTCTAATTACTATGTTTTTCTAGTTAATTACAGAAAATATTTGGATGCACTGTTTCTAGTACCTACCACTGGCATATGCAGTCCCAGAAAAAATAGAATCCTGCTGTTGGCATTTGAAGTGCTTCACAGATAGATGTTGGTGCGTTGATCTAATGTCAACCTTAACTGACACAGCAAGAAGGTTTATTTCTTGTCTGTTGCTGAGCATTGTGGCGACCATTGTGAAGAAGAATACAATCCTGATCATTCTGTAATGTTGTGGAACCTTTAATATGTTATTAGTAATTATTTCATCAATAGCATTACTAAAAGCATCAAAAGCATTAACTTAATGATTATTTTTTATTTTAATTTGAAATTACTCCTTCATTCTCTTGTGAAATGATTTAGTGTGAACTGTAATAAAAGTCCCAGCTTAATTTTACTGAGTTAGATGCTTATCCCTCTGTTGTGCATGCCAAATGTCATACCTTGCTTGGTAATAAGTGATGTATTTTTTGTTTCTCTCACTGGATGCAGATAAAGCAGCTATTACTAAGCAAATACTCTGTGCAACTGTGACAGAGAAAGGAAAAGAGCAACTGATCCCTCAACCCAGGCCATCCTAATGGGGTTCAACCTACATTCATCATTAATTCAATGCTACCTTATCCATTCCCCTGCCTGCAACCGTACGGTCTCCTGAGAAACAAAAAAGACAGAGAAAAAGTATGCCCAATTTAGGGGAAACAGAACAAGAAGGATTTCACCTTGAGCTCCAAAGACAAGTACTTCAGGAGTCTATAGAACTTGATTTATAAATCACTGCTATCTTTTTTTGCTTTGAAACTCATGACATCTTCCACTTGCAACAACCCATCCACCTGGAGAAATATGAGACTCCACAAACAAGTTTTTGAGGGCCAGAGAGATTGTTCAGCAATAGTTATGAATTTATTATGCCATTATAAACTCAGTTAAACCACATGATGGAAACTCTTCAGCTTGATTAATAGCATTAAAGTGAAAATTCATATCAATTCACATAATTTCATCAGAATTTGTGACAACAACAATGAATCCTTTGGAGAAGCAGGGAATACATGATACCTACTTCTGGATTTTTGTGTTTAACTACACGTCAGCATTAAGGTAGACAAGACCTAACGGGATCTATCCCAGAATAGTGAGGAGACGAGGGAGGAAATTGCTGGGGCCTTGTACAAAATCTTTGTATCCTCTTTAGTCCCAGAGAGGTCCCAGAGGACTGGAAGATAGCCAGTGTTGTTCATTTGTTTAAGAAGGGGAGCAGGGATGATCTGGGAAATTACAGGCCGGTGAGCCTTACACCAGTGGTAGGGAGATAATTGGAAATGATACTTAGTGACAGGATTTAATGTCATTGAACAGTGACAGTTTAGCTGTAACTACAATTGTAATATCCGGGCCAATAAAAAACCTGCGAATATCTTTAATAAAATAAACAAACATTTAAATTATTTTTAGATTTTGAAATACTTGCATTTAGAGAATATCGCAACATTCGATAGAAATCCCTCAACCACTTTGCACCGTGAACGCTCTTTGAATTTCAATAATTCTTGTGGTTCAACTTGACAGCTATTTTGTACCAGTGTAATAACAATGGCAATCGGGTCATCTGTTTTCTGAATGGGGAAGTTGACTAAGAACTTTCTGCTCCTTAGTTATGGCATTCTTAGCATCCATCAGCTCAGCCAAATGGTGCATTTTAATTTCACATTTTGAGAATGGCTGATCCAACAGTGCAATGATCCTCAGTGTTGTAAGTGTCAATCTTATTTATGTGCTCACATCCTACTATGTGGCTTCAACCCATACAAATCTTTGGTCCAAAAGTGAGAGTACTATCAATTGCACAAAATCAACATTGAAATGCTTTCTCATGAAGGTTTCTTTAAAGTGTATTTTGAACTTAAGAACTAGGAGCAGGAGTAGGCCATCTGGCACCTTGAGCCTGCTCGACCATTCAATAAGATCATGGCTGATCTTTTTGTGGACTCCACTTACCATAACCCTTAATTCCTTTACTGTTCAAAAATGTATCTATCCTTGCCTTAAAAACATTCAATGAAGTAGCCTCAACTGTTTCACTGGGCAAGGAATTCCACAGATTCACAACCCTTTGTATGAAGAAGTTCCTCCTCAACTCAGTCCTAAATCTGCTCCCCCTTATTTTGAGGCCATGCCCCCTAGTTCTAGTTTCACGCCAGTGGAAACAACTTCCCTGCTTCTATCTTATCTATTCCCTTTATAATCTTACATGTTTCTATAAGATCTCCCCTCATTCTTCTGAATTCCAATGTATAGCCCCAGTCTACTCAGTCTCTTCTCATAAGCCAACCCTCTCAACTCCAGAATCAACCTAGTGAATCTCCTCTGCACCCCCTCCAGTGCCAATATATCCTTTCTCAAGTAAGGAGACTAAAACTGTACGCAGTACTCCAGGTGTGACTTTACCAGCACCTTATACAGCTGCAACATAATCTCCCTGTTTTTAAACACTGTCCCTCTAGCAATGAAGGGCAAAATTCCATTTGCCTTCTTAATTACCTGCTGCACCTGCAAACCAACTCCTTGAGATTCTTGCACAAGGATATCCAGGTCCCTCTGCACAGCAACATGCTGCAATTTTTTACCATTTAAATAATAGTCCATTTTGCTGTTATTCCTACCAAAATGGATGACCTCACATTTACCAACTGCCAGATTCTCGCCCACTCACTTAGACTATCTATATCCATATCGAGTAATAACAAGTTATTTATTTACCAGAAATTAATGATAGTCAGAAATAAAATGAATAAATCATCAGTTAATATTTATGCATTTATTCTTCGTATGCAATACCCTTTGCACTGTGATAATCTTATCAAACAAAAGCTTTATTTGCAATCTACATTGACCTCAGTTAATTGTGAATACCTATTTGAACACAGAAAATGATAGTCAGCCCCAAATGATATTCCAATAAGGATAGGTTCTCTGCCTTGGTCTATTGACTGCAATATATCAGCAAACATAGAGCCAGACAGACATTCGGCATGGTGGTGCAATGGTTAGCACCGCTGCCTCACAGCGCCAGGGACCTGGGTTTGATTCCCAGATTGGGTCACTGTACAGAATCTGCACGTTTTCCCGTGTTTGCGTGGGTTTCCTCCGGGTGCTCCGGGTTCCTCCCACAGTCCGAAAGACGTGCTGGTTTGGTGGATTGGCCATGCTAAATTCTCCCTCAGTGTACCCGAACAGGTGCCGGAGTGTGGTGACTAGGGGATTTTCACAGTAACTTCAAGCCTGCATGTGACACTAATAAATGAACTTCAACTTAAGCACATTCTTTACATGCAAATAAATTCATCAAGACAATCTTATCAGATCCTAACCTTCCTTCCTCGGCTCAACTGAAGAATTTTATTCAAATTATTTTTGAAATGGCAACTATTGGATTCCCTTCATCCAAGAGCTTAGTTATTTACTCAAAGAATTCCAATTCAAGGCATGAACTATTTTAAAACAATGTCTGTTCTGACAATAATATACTTCAAGTGTTCATTTCTACAATTCTATGAAATTCTTATATTTATTTTATTTTTACAGTGAACCTTAAGCTAATTGATCTGTAATTATTGGGTTTTGAAGATTGGAACTGTTTTTTCTAAATATCCTTATTTATGGAACTCTGAAAATGTCCTCATATAGTTCATTTAAGATTCTCGGATGCATTCCATCTCATTTAGGAAAATTTAATTCTGTTCATAACACTATCTTTATTAACTTATGAAAGTGACTTATTCGTCCATTCCATTTATTATTAATGGAATTTGTCTGCAGTCATCCTTTCTGTAGAGTGATGTGAGGAACTGATGAATATATTTACAATTATCTGTAATTGTTTTATCCAGTTTAACCTTTAACAGAATAATCTATTTTTTGATCTTCCTTTTAATTTTTAACATAATTGTAAACCTGCTGCCCTTTTGACTTGTCACTTCCTTTCTAATAATGTCTTTACCTGTCCTTAATTGCCTTTTGTGAGCATCTATATCCTCCCAATCTTTTCAAACATTTTGAATCATTTTTGATATATATTTAAGTGGTTGCATGATTGCTTTTAGAAATGATTTGATGGTGATGTCATTGGGGTGTTTCGCAGGCTCCTACTCTGCACAGGTAACAGCTCCTGTAATAAATCTGTTGTTGTTAGTTTGAATCTGTGTGTGCAAGCCACTTACTTTTTGTGTAAAATCCACACACCTAACAAAGTTAGGACATTGCAATTTTCCATATTTATTACAGAAATCTGTTACAACAAAGCAAGTAGGAGTATGAGAGCAGTGGCCATTTAGCCTGTCCAGCATTTTTCGTCAATGAGAATAGAGCGACACAGTGGCACAGTGGTTAGCACTGCTACCTCACAGTGCCAGGGACCCAGGTTCGATTCCGGGCTTGAGCACTGTTTGTGCGGAGTCTGCACGTTCTCCGGGTGCTCTGGTTTCCTCCCACACTCCAAAAGATGTACTGGTTAGGTGCATTGGCCATGCAAAATTCTCCTTCAGTGTACTTGGAACAGGCACTGGAGTGTGGTGACTAGGGGATTTTCAGAGTAACTTAATTGCAGTGTTAACGTAAGCCTACTCATGACTAATAAATAAACTTTAAAAGATGAAGGCTGATCTCTGATCTAACTCAGTATTAGCACCCTTGCCTATATCCCTCAATATATTAATTTTTTGTTAACCAAACTCAGATCTAGCATCAACTGTTTTTTGTGTACAAGAGTTCCAAACATCTAACACCCTTATTGTACAGAAGTGCTTCCTACATTACAATAGTGACTATACTCTAAAATGAATTCATTGATTGTAAAGCACTTTGAGATGTCCGTTTGTGGTGAAAGATGTTTTTAAATACAAATCTGTATTTTTTGGTTTCACTCCTTTAAGATCTGTCTTTAATTTTTAGGCCATATCTCCTGGTCCTAGACTCCCCAATGATTGGATATAGTTTCTCTCTAAATATCCTATCTGTCTTACTTAATATCTTGAATACTTCAATCAAATCATTCCTTAAATTTCTATATTCCAGGGGGTCCTTAATTATGCTGGCTGCTTTGCCGAGGCAGAGGGAAGTGTAGACAGAGTCAATGGAGGGGAGGCTGGTTTGCTGACATGCCAAATTTCCTTAGTCTTCTGAGAAAATAGAGGTGTTGGTGGGCTTTCTTAACTATGGTGTCAGCATGGGGGGAGCAGGACAGGTTGTGGTGATCTGGACACCTAAAAACTTGAACTCTTGTCCCTTTCTACTTCGCCTCCATTGATATAGATGAGCATGTTCTCCTTTACGCTTCCTGAAGTCGATGACAATTATTGTCGCCGCACCAGTTCACCAGATTCTCTATCTCATCCCTGTGCTCTGTCTCGTCATTGTTTGAGATCCGACCCACTATGGTGGTGTCGTCAGCAAACTTGAAAATCGAACTGGAGGAGAATTTGGCCATACACATTTCCTGGATAACTATCCAGGTAAAGTCCCATGGAACGGTGCAAAGTCTCTGACTCTTAGAGTTTGAGACATTCGCAGGGGAATTACCCATTGAAAGGTCAGACTTTCCAGACAATTCCCACGGAAGTCAGCAATGTGCATCTTTGGTCTTATTCCTGGTCTATGACGATCTGGAGACTGGAAGATCTGGGCCATCATATTTTATAGATTGGGTGTTGAGTACAATAAATATTATTTCCTTTTCTTTTAAAACTTACAGGAAAACCTATGTGTGTATTTTACAGTCACGGCACTTAAACAGTTAACCACTCGTTGAATTAGTAAGCAAATTTTTTTTAAATCACCTGTTGCAGTCAACCCAGATGTGGAAAGAGAGGGGAACCATTCTATCACTCCTCCCCTGGCCGTGACAGTACCCTCAGAAGTGAGAAAGGACATACATAGAACGTACATTTTGAAATGTAATTCAATGAGGCACTTATACCCTTCTATCAACCTGCTTAAAACCAATTCATTATAAATTAATCTTGACAGAAACTCAAGCAGGCAACCATGGAATGCTGGTAAGCAACCCAATTAAAGAAAAATGACTGTGAACTTACATAGCTCTTGAAGCAGTTTACATGAATAATCAAATCCCAGTAAGCTGCTGAAGTGAACAAACAGATTAAATTTCCTTCTGGCAAGTAGATTCTACACAAGGATCAAAATGGAAAATGTCTAGAATTAGCTTGATTTAAACGTCATCTAAAATGATCATAGTTCAATCTAACATGTTGTGCTTAATGAAAAATAGATTTTACTAACCTGTAGACAGGAATACCTTGGCATTTGCTGCCTTCAACCCAAGAGTGAGCAACACTTAGTTCTTAGTGAAGGTCAAAGACAAAAGAGATGCAAAGTAGTTAAACTGGTTTGCCAATGACACTTTAAGGATCACAGATCGGAAAGGGGAGAAAAGTTGAACAATTGATGAAAAAATGGCAGCAATGTATGGTATGCTACTTTTACTGTCTAGATCAAAGAAAAGGACACTCTGGTACAACCTGTTCTTTCTTTCAGCTGTTTACTGTTCCAATCACTATATATATAGTATGGAGAACAAGGCCTAAGGGAATTTGGTGTGTAACTATTTGGACAGATGATGAAGCAACATCTTTGGCATCTTTTTCAGTTTCTCCCGGAAGCATTCTACATTTTGCAAAATCATAGAAATCATAGAAACCCTACAGTGCAGAAAGAGGCCATTTGGCCCATCGAGTCTGCACCGACCACAAGCCCACCCAGGCCTTACCCCGTATCCCTACATATCTACCCGCTAATCCCTCTAATCTATGCATCTCAGGTCACGAAGGGGCAATTTTAGCCTGGCCAATCAACCTAACCCGCACATCTTTGGACTGTTGGAGGAAACCGGAGCACCCGGAGAAAACCCATGCAGACATGAGGAGAATGTGCAAACTCCACACAGACAGTAACCCAAGCTGGGAATCGAACCCAGGTCCCTGTGCGGCATGGTGGCACAGTGGTTTGCACTGCTGCCTCACAGCGCCAGGGACCCAGGTTCGATTCCCGGCTTGGGTCACTGTTGGTGTGGTGTTTGCATGTTCTCGTGGGTTTCCTCCAGGTGCCCCAGTTCTCGTGGGCTTGCGTGGGTTTCCTCCAGGTGCCCCAGTTTCCTCCCACATTCCAAAAGATGTGTTGGTTAGGTGCATTGGCCATGCTAAATTCTCCCTCAGTGTGCCCAAACAGGCGCTGGAGTGTGGCGACTCGGGGATTTTCATAGTAACTTCATTGCAGTGTTAATGTAAGCCTACTTGTGACTAATAACTAAACTTAAAACTTTAGAGAACAACAATCTCCAGAGTGTCAGCCACAGCTCAGTGAGCTTAGCACTCTACCATGTGCTTCTGAGAGTAATACATTCAAGTCCTAATCCACACGCCTCAGCACACAATCTAGGCTGGCACTTCAGTGCAGTACTGATGGAGTGCTGCACAGTTGGGGTATTTCATTTCAGATGAAAGGTCAAACTAAGGGCCTATTCGATCTCTCAGGTAGATATTAAAGATCCCGCGGTACTATTCAAAGAAGGGCGGTGGAGTTCCTCTCCCTTGTGTTCTAGCCAATATCTATCCCTCAGCAAACACCTTACACAAGTCAAACTAAAGCAAAATGCTGCAGATGCTGGAAATCTGACATAAAAACTGAAAATGCTGGAAACATCCAATAAGTCAGGCAGCATTTGTGGTATATATCCAGGACTGATACAAATTATCTGCTCATTTGCTTAATTTCTGTTTATGGGTTTATGTTTTACACAAGTTGGCTGCAATGTTTCCGATATTACAATACTGACGACACTTCAAACAATAAACTTAAATACTAGTAAGGTGGTTTGGGATGTCCTGAGGTTGAAAGGTGCTAGATAAATGCAAGTTCTTCCTTCCTTTTCATTCTAAATATAAGTGTATAAATTAATTTAACCGGTCACATGGCCCAAGACACACATGAGTTGGGCCTTAAGCCTCATTTGATTTGTAACCAAGGGCCCGCTCACTGGGGAAGAGGGTTTAAATTTTAGGCTGACATGTGAATGACAGTAGGCTTCGAGTAGGTCCTGACAGGGGATTTGAATAATTTAGGAAGCAAAGAGGTAGCAACCGGGAAGGAAGGAGGCAATTAGGAGAGAGAGAGGAGGGCAATCGGAAGGAGGAAAGTGAATGGGATGGGGCTGAGTAGAATCAGTAGCAGTCGTTGACGTTGCAGTGAATCTGTGAGGAACATTCATAGAATCCATACATTCGACCCATCAAATCGGCACTCACCATCTCAACCAGGCCCACCCCTCGAGCTTCTGCATTCAACTCGTTTGTTGGAGTCATCTTCTTCCCAGAAGGTTGACTGTCAAGATCGCCACCTCGATCTGTCTGTGCTGCTTTTGCACATTCCACATAGGCCAACTTGCATCATCCATTATATCCACCATCCATTTTCTCCTCTGCTTTCCTCGCCTAAGTTTTCCATCAATATTTCTTTCCAATAATTATTGCTGTCTGACGTCTAGTCTAAGGTTGTGATCTTTCTCTTTTTGATGTTATTCACTAATTTTGTCTTTTCTCCAGCCAATTCCAACATGAGGAATTCTTCAAATAAGCTTGCCTTATTGTAGGTGGTCTCCAGCAGTGAGTGCTGTTTTAATGAGCAGATATGTCAAATTTTCCAGAATACAGCTGGCCCATATCATTTTTATTTGTTTTTCAGTGTTGCTGGCTGGCCAGCATTTATTGCCCATCTCTAATTTCCCTTCACAAAAAGACGTCTCTAATTGCCCTTGAGAAGGTAGTGGTGAGCTGCCTTCTTGAATCATTGCAGTCCATGTGGTGTATCTCGATCCAAAGTGTTGTTCGGAAGGGAGTTCCAGGATTTTGGCACTGTGACAGTGAAGGAACGGCGATATATTTCCTAGTCAGGTTGGTGTGTGGCTTGGAGGGGAACCTTTAGATAATGGTGTTCCTATGCTGCTCTTTTCCTTCCAGGTAACAGAGGTCACGAGTTTGGAAAGTGCTGTTGAAGGAGTCTTGGTGAGTTGCTGCAGTGCATCTTGTAGATGGCCAGTGTGCATCAGTGGTGGAGGGTGTGAATGTTTAAGGTGGTGGATGGGATGCCAATCAAGCAAGTCGCTTTGTCCTGGATGGTGTTGAACTTCTTGAGTGTTGTTGGAGCTACACTGAGCAAGGCAAGTGGAGAATATCCCATCACACCCCTGACTTGTGCCTTGCAGGCAGTGGACAAGCATTGGGAAGTCAGGAGGTGAGTTACTCTCCACAGAATTCCCTGCTTCTTACCTGCTCTTGTAGCCACAGTATTTATGTAGCTTCAGTTCAGTGTCTGGTCAATGGTAACCCCTAGGATGTTGATAGTGGGAGTATCTGTGATGGTAATGCCATCGAATGTCAAGAGGAGATGGTTAGATTCTCTCTTGTTGGTGATGGTCAATGCCTAGCATTTGTGTGGTGTGAGTTTAAGTTGCCACTTATCAGCCCAAGCCTATTGTCCAGGTCTTGCTGCAGTTGGACATGGTCTGCTTCAGTATCTGAGGAGTCACGAATGGTGTGGAACAATCAGGAAACATCCTCACTTCCAATCTTCTGATGGAAAGAAGGTCAATGATGAAGCAGGTGAAGATGTTTGGGCCTAGGACACTACCCTGAGGTACTCCTGCAGCAATGTCACTGCGCTGATTAATCTCCAACAACCACAACCATCTTCCTTTGTGCTAGGTATGATCCCCCCAATTTCCATTGACTTCAGTTTTGCTAGGGTTCCTTGATGCCATACTCATTCAAATGCTGCCTTGATGTCAAGGGCAGTCACTCTCACCTCTTGAGTTCAACTCTTTTGTACATGTTTGAATCAAGGACAGCAGATTTCCTTCTGAAAAGACATTAGTTTATATTGACAATGGTTTCATGATCACCATTACTGAGATTAGCTTTTATTTCCAGATTTATTAATTGATTATAAATTCCAGCAGCTGCCAAGGTGGGATTTGAACCTGTGTCTGTAGAGCATTGGTCTAGATTGACAATACCACCATGCCACTGCTTCCCCCTATGTTCAAGGAAGCCCAACTTTGCAAAGGGTGCATAGGCATAGTGCCCAGAACTGCATATTCATATACCAATATTGTAGGTGGCGCTCTTCAACCTCAAAATGAGTGTGTGCGCGCCATCTAACATATTAGCCGAGATGGCAATTGTATGATAATTAAATGGCCATGACCCCATTGAATTTCCAAGCCAGTTTTTTTAAATTCTTGTTCACATCTTGTGCAGCACTTCCTTATTGTTAACTTTCTTACGGTGCAGTTCATGAAGCCTGAGTAAAATGGGAAATGAAAAACACCTTTTGAGAAATAAGTTTTGATGATAAAATAGTAAAACCTACAATTTTATTTTTGAAAGTTGGAAGTTAAGTAAAAGAATCTAGGACTTTTACTGAACGGAATTTCCCAATTGTTAATTTGACTGACAAAACTATTTCTTTAAATAGTACAGCAATAATCTCTTTTGGAATGCATTCTGCTGTAACTTAAACCTAGAGCTTCAGAAATAGAGTCATTGAGTCATAGAGGTTTACAGCATGGAAACAGGCCCTTCGGCCCAACTTGTCCATGCTGCCCTTATTTGTTTTTTAAAACCCCTAAGCCAATTCCAATTGCCCACATTTGGCCCATATCCCTCTATACCCATCGTACCCATGTAACTATCTAAATGCTTTTTAATATGCGTTTCACTCAGGCAACAGCCCTGACAAACAGAAAATTATTCTCTTAATCAGTTATCACAAGCCACTTTTGAACAAGATCACCTTGCTTTTGAGGAAAATATTGTTTAATTACACGGTGGCACACTGACACAGTGGTTAGCACTGCTGCCTCACAGCGTCAGGGACCCAGGTTCGATTTCCGGCTTGGGTCACTATCTATGTAGAGTTGCACATTCTCCGTGTCTGTGTGGTTTCCTCCGGGTGCTCCAGTTTCCTCCCACAGTCCGAAAGACGTGCTGGTTTAGAAGCATTGGCCATGCTAAATTCTCCCTCAGTGTACCTGAACAGGCACCAGAATGTGGCGCCTTGGGGATTTTCACAGTAACGTTGTTGCAGTGTTAATGTAAGCCTACTGGTGACACTAATAAATAAACTTAATAAGTGCTTGATAATAAATAATTTGTGCAGAAGACAGGTGCAATGGAGAGGATATGATGTCAGAAGCTCAACTCAAATAGGATAGTGAAGATTCTGCTTCAGCCTGAAGAGTGGCCAGAATCAATGGAAATAGCTGTAAACATGTGAAACGACATCTTGGATCCATACTGCCTTTAACATAGAAAAACACACCAAAGTTCTTTACAGAAAGGTTATCAAACAGTTGGTGAATAAATTCAAGATAGATTGATAGAGTTTTAGGCACTGGAATGGGAATAAACTGGGAAAGTGGAGTTAATGTGTATGTTCAGCCACAATCTTATTGAATGGCGCAGATGACCCAAGTGATTATTGGACTACTCCTATTCCTTATGTGTAGGATTGGAGTTATAGAACCAGGGAGCATTTTGAAAACAATAATAAGAATTTTAAAATATAGGCATTGTGCTATGTAATCTATTCATTTGATTTCTCTCTGTGCTATGTAAGCTTGTAGTCTGTGCAGATTGTAATTTTTAAAAAACTCATTCATGGGATGTAGGTGACGCTGGCTGGACCAGTATTTAATGCCCCTTCTTGATTATCCTTGAACTGAATGGCTTGCTAGGTCATTTCAGAGGGCACTTAAGAGTCAACCACATTGCTGTGTATTTGGAGTCACATGTCGGCAGACCAGGTAAGGATGGCAGACTTTCTTCCCAAAAGGACATTAGTGAACCAGATGGTTTTTTATGACAATTGATAATGCTTACATGGTCATCATTAGACTATAATTGCAGAATTTTATTGAATTCAAATTTCACCATCTGCCGTGGTGAGATTCAAAGAGAGCATTAACCTGGGTCTTTGGATTACCGATTCATTGAAAATATCACTGTGCCACCACTGCCCAAGATGTTCCACTGCTCATTCTGTTGGAGTGATGTGATAGGTCACCAGATCAATTCAAGGGTCAGTGAACAGCATTTCTTGAAAGGTCAGTTTTTAGTCAGTCTGCCAGCGAGCAAAGATCCCAGGTAAGAAACAATGGAGGTGGGTCAGGGAGAGGTCCCAGTTAAGAAAAATAGAGGAGCAGAGAAACAGGCTCCAATTAGGGAAAGGGCAGCAGGCAGCAAACTTTGAGGGAAGTGGGCTTGAGAGAAGCCCAGAAAAACCACAAAAGGCATCTAAAGATTAATAACTTTGTACTGGGGGCCATCGGGGCCAAGTACCCCACGGCTGAAGATCTGAAATTGTACTTGTTAGTTGATGCTGGAGTGTACTTGGAAATGAAATCCAGGGGAATATAATCTCAGAAAGAGGGATTGAAACCCCACAAGGTGGGTTGTCATTGAAATCACCTGAGTTGGGGTGACCTTTGGGCAGGAAGGTAAAACAAGTTACAATATCTACCTTACATTCTATCATGCATGGTACATATGAAGTACACGCGAATTAACAGGCAAACTGTAGTCGAACACAACACACTACACAATAAATGACAGATGCAACCAAAACAGATTCCGTGGATTTCTCAACAACCTGCCCAGACGTTAGCCACACTGTAATTAGAAAAGAGGAGGTAAAAGCACTTAGCTGCTTTGAGGTTGCCTGAGCTGTCAGGCAGAATTAGGAGGCTTATCAAGAGTGTGGTTAAGAACAATGAGAGGTACTTCAGATGTATTCAACTGTGAAGGGAAAGATCAATAAACAAATCTGAAGCATGCTGTGCAAAAACTATTACTGTCAATCAAAGGCTAGTTCAAGATATTGGACTGTGAAATTGAATGGGAACAAAGACTAGTGGACGCGAAAAGACTTCAAAGGCTGGCAATGGATTTGATCTGTCTAGGAAGGCTCTGAAACTTGAAACAAATTCAGTGTTACAAGAATGGGCCTGAGTGAACAGCTATGGGGAAGGGAATTTCCCCCCCCTCCCCCAATTAAAATGACTTCTCCTGTGAGTCGGAGGACTTTAAAGGGGGTCTTCTGACACCTGCAGCTACTTAGAGAGAGAAAGGGGAACCCTC
The DNA here is from genome assembly GCF_964213995.1 of Mustelus asterias. Taxonomy (NCBI): domain Eukaryota; kingdom Metazoa; phylum Chordata; class Chondrichthyes; order Carcharhiniformes; family Triakidae; genus Mustelus; species Mustelus asterias. The sequence continues at coordinate 90,940,302 of NC_135812.1, read as the reverse complement.
CTGCAGAATGGAATGCTGTTGTGATTTGGAAGCCTGCAAAGTGTCCAAGCGCATGCAGATTAAATTGAGCAGGCCACTTCAAAGTTTTCACAGTACACAGAGCAGAATGAAGATGTTGACCAGTGAGCTACCTGAAATCAACATACCAAGAGTCATGTTCAAGTTTCCTAGGGCTAGAAGGGGCAATCAGCCACGAGACTCCCGTCCCTGGGGGAGAGTCCTGAGGTCAACCCCTTGCCCCTGCCTAAGCACCCCCAACACCCAGATCCCTCAGGGTCCTTCTCTCTGCAGGCTGGCAGCAGCAGAGGGACAGATGGGAACTATACTTACTTCCTTGAACCCCCCCTTTGGGGTCTACCATGCCAGGCCCACAAATGTCAGGACCATCACCAAAGCCCACACTCGTGCAGTTTCTGCTGGGGAGGTGGGTGCATCAGGGGAGGTTGCAGAATCAGGTTTCCAGCCTGCTAATGAAATACAAATCAGCGTGGATCAGGACTGGCACAGGGGTGAGGGCGGATGCAGGTGAATGGCGATGGTTTTGCCGCCCGGCGGGAATCTTGTTTTAACCCGATTTAGCGGGATGTCGGGATTCTCACCAGCAGCAAATGGGGCCAGTGAATCCGACCCACCCCCATACCTTCATTTACACTTCCTCCAGGGTCTCTGTGAATCCAGTGCACAACATACACTTTTAAAAATCACATTATTAGGCAGTATTTGTAACAGATGGTGAGCTGGACTCCAATCCTTAGCAGTGTAAAGGCGATGGCTAATATTGCCCTATTTATTGCACACTGTGTGGCTGATAAAGCTATCAAGGACTTTAACATTATAAATGGTTGGACAGGCTGAGAATATTTTCACTTCACTTTAGATCCAAAACTAAGAGCCAAAAAATGCAAGGGAGTGAACAATAAGGGAAAACTTCATTATTTGGAAGTGGTTGAGGCAAATAGCTTTGATCCTTTCAAAATGAAACTTGGTAAATGTATGAGACCGAAGGAAATGCTGACAGGCTCAGATGAGATAGGTAGCATGGAAGGAGACTCCTATGGAGTATAAACACCAGCACGGACACGTTGGGCTGAATGGCCTGTTTCTGTGCTATGGATTTTATGCAGTTCTGTATAAACATTGCAGAAGTTCCACCAAAAAGAAAAGCAATCTTTGTACCTCACTTCATCCTCAGATTGTGATAAAGTTGTTATACCAAAACAAAGTTCAAACAAAGATTCAACCAGAGTTTCTAAATGCTACTCTTATTATCGACTTATCTAAATGGGGACAGACTTCGGGGTGCTCCAGAGCAGAGGGATCTGGGTATCCTCATTCATGAGTCACAGAAAACTAGCATGCAGGTACATCAGATAATAAAGAAAGTGAATGCAATGTTGGCATTTATAGCTAAAGGAATATAATATATAGGTAAGGAAGTATTGTTGCAACTTTACAAGACATTGGCGAGGCTGTACCTGGAGTATTATGCACAGTTTTGGTCCCCTTATTTGAGGAAAGATGTAGTGGCATTGGAGGCAGTTCAGGAGGTTCACTAGATTGATTCCAGAGATGAGGGGTTTGTCGTATGAAGAGAGATCGAACAGTTTAGGTCTATACTCTCTGGAATTTAGAAGAATGAAGGAAGATCAAATTGAGGTATACAAGATGATAAAGTAGACGTGGAGCAGATGCTTCCTCTTGTGGGGCATTCCAGGACGAGAGGTCATAGTCTTAGGATAAGCGGTAGCAAATTTAAAACAGAGTTGAGGAGAAACTACTTCTCCCAAAGGGTTGTGAATCTGGGGAATTGGCTATCCCAAAGTGCAGTGGATGCTGGGACAATGAGTAAATTTAAGGAGGAGTTAGACAGATTTTTAATTGGTAATGCGTTGAAGGGTTATGAGGAGAAGGCAGGAAAATGGGGAGCACATCAGCCATGATCGAATGGCGGAGTGGACTCGATGGGCCAAATGGTCTAATTCTGTTCCTATATCTTATGAACTTGTGTTACCTGATATTCTAATTGAACCATAAAGCTAAAATTCCCATGATTTCAAAATTCTGTTTCGTCCTTAAGCTCACAGGTGCAGCAGGAACAAGGTACAACTTTTATTCACATTTTCAGATCATATATCGCAACATCCTTCTCTAAAAGCTCCCTCCAGATGGTTAATCAATACAGCTTCACAACTGTGCTAATCATAACACATTACAGATAACATGAAGGGGATATTTTAATAAAAGCAATATGATAATTGGCAAAACTCTAGATACCTGTGCATTAAATGGTTACTAAGCAACTGTCTCATAAATTGAAGTTTACATTCAATTTACATCGCAAGTTGCTTACCTTCCTCTTTAACCCCGTTCATGTCTAGTTGACGTTGTTTCAGTTTTTTTATGAAGAAGCCAAACCTTTGGTATTTTATTTGCCTGATTCAAATCTCCTCTTGTACAGAATGTTCAGGATGTCATTCTATTGAAAATAAGCCAATTGATGAGACTTCCTCGAAGCAGTGATGTTCACGAGGAGCAAAGAATATTAGTTGTAAAGCTCCCTTGGGTGAGTCACTTGATGTGTCTGATGGAATAATGAAACAGGGCTGTTGAGTTCCTGATCTATTTCTGCTTTCAGCCACATTTACCAGTATTTTCTCACTTAAAGCTTTAATCAAGAGTGCTACAGTGCTAGCTGGTAATAAATTATAAAACCTTTGGGAGCATTGGAAAGATAAAGGTAGTCATCTGCTCCTCATGAATCAGAAGGTACATTCCTGGGAATGCTTTTATTTAATTCACAAACTACAATCCACTTTTGTTACTACAAATCATGGATAAAAATCAGTGCACAGGTTACCATGGTAGACAGCTGACTGGAGGACTATGAACTAAAAGGATCAATGACCAATATAACTGGCACAGAGGGATAAATAATAAAACCAAAGCACTAAAAGTAGTATCCTTTTCATGTGACAAAATCAATGTGACTTCGCGTATAGGCTGCTCAGAAAGACTGATATATCAGAAGGGACTTCAGAGAGAAAAGTAAGGGTGACTCTTTGGTAAATAGATCAAAAACATGTTGCATCTTTTTAACCTACCCTCCAACACTGGACAGTTATAGGATTGAAAGAATACTTAATCAATTTCAAATTAACTACAATGATATTTATTATTTCTTTTGTATTTCAAATTGAAATTTGAACAGTTCAACAAATTTCTTGAGGGAGTATTTTGGATGAAGATGCACTCGGCTGATAAGTTATAAAATGTAATAACTCTGCCTACAACACCACAAGTGACTACTCTTCAAACGGAATTAGTTGGTTCAGAAGCATATTTGAACAGCTTGAGGACAGGAAAGATGTTACATAAATAAATACATAAATAAAAATTATTCCCATTCCCCCCTTCCTCTCCAAACGGCTCACTCCAAAACATGTTACTGCCCAGGAATGGTCAGGCAATAACCAGCAGAACTCATTCTGGGTTGAAGAATATCCATACTTAGTAATAATTTCACAAAACCTTCTTACAAAGCTAATATCTTCCTTTACTTTGGAAATGAATACTTAGCAAAACAACTGGAGTGCAAGAAAACAAATTCCATACCCTAGTCTTATTCAATAGTAACTAGAAATGTTTAAAATCAAACAAAATCTACGGATAGAATCTGAGTGAAACTATCCTAAAATTAAAGATACAAAACTGAAGATGTTGCAATGATACTTTGATTAAAGCAGTTAATGATTTAACACTGTAAAATGGCATTAGTAGTATACAAAACTATATTTCTTCTTGTTGGTTTATTTCAGTGCTGCATTATAACCAAAGTCCTTTGAAAAATACTCCACTATCTGCTTCACCATTCAATGCACTCCTGGCTGATGCCCTATGTTCCATTGACTTCAGTTCATCTAAAACTCTGCTGTTTGTTTTCTAACTCACACCATGTCCCAGTCACCAATTTCTCCTGTGCTTGCTGACCCACACTGACTCCCTGTTAAGTAATGCTCTGATCTTAAAATATTCAGCCTTGTTTTCAAAACCCTCAGGTGGCCTCGCACCTCACCATCTCTAAGCTCCTGCAGCCGTATATACCCTCCAAGATATCTGCGCTTTTCCAATTCTAGCCCCCTAGGCATTGCTGATTTTTAATCATCTGCCAAAGCTCAAAGCTCTGAAATTCCGACTTTAAACATCTCAGCTTCGATTCTTTTTCTACTTTAAGTTGTTAATTAAAACCTACCTCTATGATCAAGCTTTTGGCCATCTCCCCCATACCTCCTTAAGTTGTGTGACATTAAATTTTGTTTGAAAGTGCCCTGTGAAGTGTCTTGAGATGTTGTACTGTGTTAAAGGTGGTATGTACATACAGTTGTTGTTGTTGCTGCTGTTCATGAGGTAGTGAATGAATGAATTAGATAGTGTGGTGTTAGGGGATACTCTGGCGGGGGGGGGGGGGTGCATTAACCCCAACTCCAGTGTTCCTGAGTTTGGGAGGGGTCGAGATAAGGGTGAGACTGCTGTCTATTCCTGTCTTGACAACACTGCTGCTACATATTGAATTACAGTGTAAATCTGACAGGCCAAGGGCATCAATCACCAAGCCCACATGTCAACTCTTTACTTTGCAAGTCTGTGTTCCCAGCCTATCCACCCCTCTTGGAAACATTCCATGTAAGGCCTGTGTTCAAGTTCAGAATCATACTGCTTTTCCTTGTGGAGACTGTGCGCTTTCTCACGACCTCCTTCATTAACTCACCAGAGTGCCAGGTAAGTGCCATTTGAGCATTTCATTTGATCATTACTTATTATAACCAAGCATTTGAAAAGAACATGCGCCCTTCATCACATTATTTACATTGTCAACAGCCAGAGGTGGCATGAAACCTGCTTCAAGTCACAAGTAATAAATTTAAAGGAATTACAAGACAGATCAGACACAAACTCAAATAACAAAAATGGAAATGAAGGCCGCGATTCTCCCATCCGCGCCCCCGCCACTTTTCTGGTAGGTCTGGCTGGGAGATGTGCGTCTGCGGCCTTGAACGGGGATTTACGCATGTGCGGGGAATGCATGCACATCTCCCAGAGCCGGCGAGCAGTCGCCAGCCAGACCATGCTGGAAACCGGCGGGAAGGCAAGTACGTAGTTTAAATCATTTTAAAATCTATTTTAAATATGTAGATTAGTTCATTATTAGGATCTTTTAGGTCCCGATTGAATGTCCCACCCCGCCAGGAGTACTTCATTCTGGCGGAGTTCAGACTAGCTCCCCACATTCGGGGAACTAACTGGAGAACCCGCCGGAATGAAGGGGGGCAATCGGGACCCCCCAGGGGGTCGGGTGGCGGGAGGTGGTGCCCCGGGGCAACGTGCCTACGCCCAGGGGGTAATTTAGCAGTGCCCACCGGGGTGGGGCCTATTGTGGGTGGGGCCTAGGGAGAAACGGTGGGGGTGGGGGGTCCCGCTGCCAATCTGCAGTGGGGTCGGTCTGGGATGGAGGGAGGGCAGCAATTGGGATTGCTGGGGGTTGTGGTCTGCCGGGGGGGGGGGGCCTGCCTCCGTGGGGGTCTGACCCTGGGGGCGGATCAGCAGTGGGGGGGGGGCTTGGTCTGCCGGGGGGCTGCCTCTGGCAGGGGGGTGGAGATAACCACTGCTGGGGGGTGAGGCCTGGGCATCGGGGTGCTCCGGAGCAGTGGGGAGGGGGCCAGGGCTGGCCCGGGAATTGTTGTGGGGGTAGCAATCGGGCCATGGGGGTGCTGGAGGGGCAGCACTGTGGGGGCCCCGGGCTGGCCAGCTAACGGGAGTTTGACAGTTTGGGGCCACTGCGCATGCGTAGAGCTCCAGAACTGTCAAACTCCAGCGTGAATAGACCCCGTCCCCCCTAGGTTTTTAATGAGATTCACGACTGGGACCTCTGCATTGCACAGAGTGCGGAGATTCAGGTGAGAAGCTGACCTGTCAGAACAGTCGCGATCTAGAACAGTTTTGCCACCAATTCAGCACTTTTGGGAGAATTGCCCCCGAAGAGTCTTTTCTCACTGTTCATGTCTAACATAGGACAGCACATTATTCACATCTGTCGTTAGACTAAGACTTGAAAAATGATAGATTTCTATACCTATTGTTCAATGCGGTAGTGTGCACATTGTACACCGTCAGACACAATAAATAGTACAATTTGTCCAAACCATTTATGAAGATGTTCTAATTAATATGTTCCTAAATTAGTTATGGAAAATTTCTAACTCGCAATTGTGCTTGATTATACTGTTTGCAGCTGTGAGGGATCTAAAGAGTTAAACATTTTAAAAACTGCGCTTTCCACAGAGAATTGAAGTTTGATGATTTGGCACGAAATGTGGGCCTTGGGGTCACGTGGTTGGCAAATGGCATGAAAATTGAGCCAGCATGTCTGGGCTGAGATAGCCAGGCCTCCCATAATCAAGGCATATGAAAGTAGGGACTTTAAGGCCCTCGTCAAACAAGCAAAGGCATTCAGGCACACATTCAGCGTTGCCAGGAGAGGAGCCAGAGAAGGCAAGACATTGAAGAGACAACATCAATTGAGTCCAGACAGTGTAGACTGTGCATTTGTTCACATATTGCTAAATGACCTGTGCTCTGGTGACCTATACAATGTGGAGGAGGGTGCTGAAGGTTACTCCCGTGTAACTACAGGCACGGCATGTAAGAGCAATCAAGGACCTTTATAATAAACTCTTGAAATTATCACTTTTGTCATCATTGTCTCACACAACAATATGTGGTGTTAGACGCACTGATCTGCTTTCTTTTGATAATGTGATAGATTGAAGGTGCCTTGTTGTGGTTCAAGGCATTAAAGCATTTATTACCAATGATAAATAGTTATTTACGAACAAGGCTCTGATAGAACTAAAGGTGCAACTATTCTCCACTCCCTGGCTTCTGTTGAGGATCCTGGCAAAGGCCCTTGCACCCGATTGGCTCGGCTTCTCATCTTGACGTTCCATAGGGTCCAGCCCGCTCACGTGGCCCTCAGGGATCATCCCCTTAAAGGGGCTACGCAATCAGAGATGAGAACAATCGCTGACAGCTGGAAAACATTGGAGAAGGATTGGAGTTTCTACTGCTTTGCTGGTCTGCTTGACAAGTCAAAAACAGTCCAAGTCTATATACTGCTGAACCTTGGCAGTCCGGGAGTCTGTGGAGAAATCAGAATCCTTCACATTCCGGGAGAGGGATTAACAAGAAGACCCTGAGGTACTATTTAAAACATTGAACAAATCAGCACACCTGTAAAAAGTATAATCATGGTTAGACATACTTTCAACACTGCTAGTCAGAAACCCAATGAATTGATGCTATCCTTTGTCTCAACACTGAAAATTCTGGCAAAAAGATGTCAATTCGGTGCTCTCACTGACAAACATGTAAGAGGCAATGTAAGGTATGGAATACCCAACCACAGTGTGCGTAAGCAGCAGCTCTGCAAAGAAAACTTGACATTGGAATCTCTCATTTGCCATTAATATTTGCATGTTCAATGAACAGGCCGAGAGAAGCCCTAAAGAATTAAGTCTTTTCAGAATAAAACACACCCCGCACAAACTGCAACAGCTAACACCCACAAAAAAGAGCACACGCTTTGCATTTAACAAGCGCTGCGACAACTGTGGTGAATGGAATCACTTTGCCAAGTGTTGCAGATCAAAGCCACATCAACCAACTACGATCACAAGACATACTGCAGCCAGCTACCTCTCCAAAGCTCAGCATAAAAAAACAAAGTTTTTGAGCTGGAGATAAATCAAAACCATGAGCTTCTGGAAACACTCTACTGAAAAAGTGTTGACCTCATCACTGAAAAGGGTGAGCTATTCACAATACCCAACATTGCTGAAAACAGTGTCAAACTGAAAATCAAAACTGAGACTGAGGGACCCGATGCACAGCGGGTGAGGAAAATGCCCCTAGAAATTATGGGCTTGCATATTTTCTGTATTTGAGTTGTTTTGGGGTTTTAGAATCCTTGTGAAACTCCTGTTTATTGGTTTAATGTTCTTACAGGGCTTGAGAGGATCTTTGGTACAGCCTTAAGAATTCGATCCTTTGCATCTGTACTGCGTCTCCCAGACAAAAAGATCAGTAACACAAATGGGAAAAAGGCTGTACAACAGACTAACATTTGCAGATTAAGGAATATCCTTTGCTCATGGATTAGTGATAAGCCCCCCTCCAAATCAGAATTGGTATAAAATCTGGATAAAAGCAAATTACTGCGGATGCTGGAATCTGAAACCAAAAGAGAAAATGCTGGAAAATCTCAACAGGTCAGGCAGCATGTGTAAGGAGAGAAAAGAGCTGACATTGTGAGTCATTCCAGGTTAAACAGCGTTTCACTTGCACCTCTTTCAATTTGGTGTGTTGCATTCGCTGCTCCCAATGTGGTCTCCTCTATATCGGAGAGACCAAGCGTAGACAGGGTGATCGCTTTGCTGAGCACCTTCAGTCTGTGCGCAATCAGGACCCTGACCTTCCGGTTGCTTGCCATTTTAACACACGATCCTGGCCCCATGCCCACATGTCTGTCCTTGGCTTGCTGCAATGTTCCAGTGAAGCTCAATGCAAACTGGAGGAACAGCATCTCATCTTCCGGCTAGGCACTTTACAACCTTCCGGTCTCAACATCGAATTCAACAACTTCAGATGATTTGCTCTACCCCACCTCCACCCCTTTGTTTTCATTCTATTTTACTTTTAACTGTTTTCTATCTTTTATTTCTTTATTGTCTTTCTTCATTTTTCTTCCCCCCCCCCCACTCTTTCCCCCTACTTTATCCCCCTTCCCTTACCTTTTCTCCCCCTTTTCTAAATTTTACCTCTGTCCCATCCATTCTCCCCCCCACCACCACCCTACCCCCCCCCCCCCCCCCCCCAACATCTTCATCTGTCACAGCTTACCCTCTCATTTCAGCTTCCCTGCCATTTGGCCATTCAGACCCTTTATTCTCTCTGTGGACAGCCATTAGCAGTCTATTCCCCTGGTTTCTGTGGCTATGACTCATCTTTCATTCCCTCACCCTGCAGTATAAATGTCTCCCACTTTCTCTGCCTTTTTGTTTTGACAAAGGGTCGTCTGGACTCGAAACATCAGCTCTTTTCTCTCCTTACAGATACTGCCAGACCAGCTGAGATTTTCTCTTTTGGTATAAATGGAATGTACATCAATTGAATTTTTGGCTTGTTTACTTCAAGCTAAATTGGATAGATTTTGTAAGGTTTGGGACCCTTATCTTAAGATTCTGGGCTCCACATTGTCAAGGTTTTCCATAAGTTCTGTCACCTGTGAGCTTGGTTGTGCAGTGCTGAGGCAATTGTGGCTGTACCCTGTTATCCTGATAGACCCCCATCCTTCGATATATCCTTTTATTACTTGTGTGATGGGAGGCACTGGATACAATGAATAATCTGATCCAACTGTGTTGGTAATTCTTTTTCTCTCTTCCTACTTGTATTTGTTTGAAAATGACCCTGCTGTGCTATATCAATCTTTGAGTTTGTTGCATTTTTTGGTATAAAAAGCAAACATCTTTAATTAAAATATAATTTAAGAAAAATATTCAAAGTCTCTCCACCTTACCCTTTCCAGCATCAATTTTTTAAATGTTCTGCTTCCCACCCATTCTTTTCTTCCACTCTCCTTTCAGTCTTTACCCTTTTCTCCTGCTCCGTTCTCAGTCTCACCTTTTCTCCTGAAACAAAATACAACTTTTAATGAAGATTTTGCTTTGCGCTGCCGCACACACAATACTGTTATTTATAACTCCATTAATGCCCAAGGACTATACGCTTAAATTGTTAAATATCCACAGGGCCAAACAGCATTTTGCTTCCTCTCAAAAAGATGTTTGCATCTTGTATAATACTTTAAGATAATGAACTGCAAGTCCATTTGGCTTTTGTATCAGTTACAAGTAAAGAGATTAGACAAAGATACAGGATTTAAAAATAAACAGATTTATAAACTTTTGAGATACCTTTCTTACTTTCTCTACCCTTCAGCCAATAGAGTTATGCAAATATTCAACTGAAAGCATCTCTCATTAGTAAAATAGAATTGAAAACTCACTGGCATGTTGTTCTACACTCCAATACCAAATTCAAGTTTTGATCTATTGTTTGTTTTTGTGACCAAGGATGTCTGTGTTGGAACACCAACCAAGCATCCTTAAATACTTAATTCCCTATCATTCACTTGCACCACACACAAGCAGATCTTTCGATGTATTTTCCATTTCCACTTCTTGTGCACAATGTCCTTATGATCCATCTCAATAACCATCACTGAATCCTCCACTGTCAACATCCTTGGGGTTACCATTGACCAGAAACTCAACCGGACTCACCACGTAAACACGTTGACCTGCAGAGCAGGTCAGAGGCTAGGAATACTGCGGCGAGTAACTCACTTCCTGGCTCACCAGAGCCTATCCACCATCTACAAGGTACAAGTCTGGAGTGTGATGGAATATTCCCCAATTGCCTGGATGGGTGCAGCTGCAACAACACTGAAGAAGCTTGACACCCTGTTATCCTGATAGACCCCCATCCTTCGATATATCCTTTTATTACTTGTGTGATGGGAGGCACTGGATACAATGAATAATCTGACCCAACTGTGTTGGTAATGAAGATTGGGCGGCACGGTAGCACAGTGGTTAGCACTGCTGCTTCACAGCTCCAGGGTCCCGGGTTCGATTCCCGGCTCGGGTCACTGTCTGTGTGGAGTTTGCACATTCTCCTCATGTCTGCGTGGGTTTCCTCCGGGTGCTCCGGTTTCCTCCCACAGTCCAAAGATGTGCGGGTTAGGTTGATTGGCCAGGTTAAAAAGAAAATTGACCCTTAGAGTCCTGGGATGCGTAGGTTAGAGGGATTAGTGGTTAAATATGTGGGTGGGATTGTGGTCGGTGCAGACTCGATGGGCCGAATGGCCTCCTTCTGCACTGTAGGGTTTCTATGATTCTATTCTGTGATTCTACCATTCAGGACAAAGCAGCCCGCTTGATTGGCACGACATCTACAAACATCCACTCCCTCTACTACCAACGCTCAGTAGCAGGAGTTGGTACTACCTACAAGATGCACTGCAGCAATTCACCAAAGATCCTTAGACAGCACCTTCCAAACCCACGACCACTTCCATCTGGAAGGACAATGGCAGCAGATACATGGGAACACCACCACCTGCAAGTTCCTCTCCAAGCCACTCACCATTCTGACTTGGAAATATATCGCCATTCCTTCGCAGTCACTAGGTCAAAATCCCTTAATTCCCTTCCTAAAGGCGTTGTGGGTCACCCCACAGAACATGGACTGCAGCGATTCAAGAAGGTGGCTCACCACCCACCACCTTCTAAAGGGCAACTAGGGATGGGCAATAAATGCTGGCCAGCCAGCGACGTCCATGTCCCACGAATGAATAAAAAAAATAAGATTGCTGGTGCAAACTGGTTTATGTGGCGAATCCACTCAAAACATTTTCAGGAATGCTCCTATTCATCTCACACAGGACCTCTACAGACAGTGTGTTTGTATTTGCGTGTATTGAACATTAGGTCTGAGAGCTGGAAGGGCCATTTAAACCCATTGAGACTGCCAGTCCCAGATGCTTGTTTTTTCTTAATCATTATCCCTCAGGCATTTAGCTGGAACATCTATAATTCAATAAAATAATATGCGTGCATACTTCTAGTTCACGTCCTATCATCACATTTCGTCATTATGAATTTCTATACCCATACCTACAATGTAAATTGCCTATTATTACAACCAAGTCCAAAGGGGTGAATAACTTGCTCTCTTTGACTTCTGAGGTTGTTATAATAGAGTTTGAATTTTTAAAAAGTTGTGTTTTTTTTTCAATTTACGAAGTACTTGACCATATGTAAAGTTACATGAAGAAATAGGTCAGCCAGATTTCATGTGTTATCAAGCGGAAGAGTTGGTTTGATTGTTAAAAACCCACTCAGGTAAAAGTATTAAGACTTATTAAGTCCATATATATATATATATATATACACACACACACATACAAACAAACATCACAACACACATCTACTGTTGTCAAAGTTATCAAGATCTACATCGTAATAGATAGGGGTTCCTCAGCACCCTCCTTGTATAAAGAGGTTTGTTAGCCCTTCTTTGTTCTGGGTAGTTTCTGGAGGAAATCTGGTAACCTACTGTCTTCACGTTTTGCAGAGTTCAAACAATGGCAGGTGTAAAGTCCACTGTGAACTGCGTAGACAAGTCCCCTGGTAATCCACATCAGAGCCTTCGAGAAGTTTGGCCAATTTATAGGTCAAGTGACTTCTTGGGGGAAATGTTCCCATCCCACCCGCCACGCAAATCGTGACGGGGGGTGGGTGCTGACCATTTTAAGGTCCATTGACCTCAGGCCGATTTTCCGGTTTTGAAGCGAGCACAGCCGGTGTCTTTGCAGTTCTAGGTATTTCTTACCTAGAAAAAAATCCAATCCATTGCACTTGTTGCTGAAGCCAATGATCAATATTCCACATGGCACATGATATATCGTCGTGACACTATACAACCTAACGGTCCATTCACAACCTCCCATCAGTGATGACACTGCAGCCTCCAGTTGCTAGAGGATGGATCCTAATATGTCGTTTTCTCCTCAAAATGATAAGATTCATAGTGTGAGAGGCAGATATTTGTAGATTATTAAGTGTTGTAGTAATTATTATTGACATTAAGTAAAATATACTTAACAGCACTTGAGTCTTCCAGCTGCTCTTGAGAATCTAGGTTACACTTGGAGAGATTATTCGAAGTTGCATTAAACCAGGTAAAATGTTTGTGGTTATGATGGTGTCACTGGAAGCGGGAGCAACTTGAGATGAATTGCCATTGTGCAACAATAAAGCTAACTGTCAGCTTGGCTCAGTAGTAGCACTTTTGCCTGAGGCAGAGAGTTCTGGTTCAAGCTTGAAGATATAATGTAAGATAATGCTTCAGCAGTGTGGGACCCTTGCACCGTTGGGAGTGTTGTCTTTCAGATCGGATACTAAACCAAAGCCCTATCTCCCTGTTGAGGTAGATGTCAAAGGTCCAAAATATTCCTTCATTCCTCAATCAACAACTAAAGCAGATTAACTGCGCATTGACCTTGTTGTTTGTGGGATCTCACCATGTGCAGATAGAAACATAGAAACCCTACAGTGCAGAAGGAGGCCATTCGGCCCATCGAGTCTGCACCGACCCCAATCCCACCCAGGCCCTGCCCCCACATATTTTACCCGCTAATCCCTCTAACCTACGCATCCCAGGACTCTAAGGGACAATTTTTTTTTTTTTAACCTGGCCAATCAACCTAACCCGCACATCTTTGGACTGTGGGAGGAAACCGGAGCACCCGGAGGAAACCCACGCAGACACGAGGAGAATGTGCAAACTCCACACAGACAGTGACCCGAGCCGGGAATCGAACCCGGGACCCTGGAGCTGTGAAGCAGCAGTGCTAACCACTGTGCTACCGTGCCGCCCACTATAGTCTACTGTATTTGACTGGATAAAGACAATGATTACACTTCAACAGTAAATAATGCATTGTTTGCAAAGTATTGAGGCTACAAACAGTACTGTGTAATGGCAAGCTTTTTTATGTAGTTTTATTCCGACAGTGTCTGAGTATTAATACCATAAATACGTTTCATAACAGTACATCTATGAAGGTTTATCTAGTAGTGCTAGTTTTATTCAATAGACTATGGCACACATGTAAGTTATATTTAATCTGACTTCATAACGCAGATGTGACTGAGAACTTCAAAGATAAAAAAAAGTGAATTTGGTAACAGTCTACATATCCATCAAAAGGTAAGCATGGCTATTTCTCAAGATTTATCATAGAATCTACAGTGCAGAAGGAGGCCATTTGGCCCATCGAGCCTGCGCCGACAATAATCTCACTCAGATACTGTCCTATCCCCGTAATTCCACATATTTACCCTGCTGATCCCCCTGATATCAAGGGGCAATTTATCATGGCCAATCAACCTAACCTGCACATCTTTGGATCGTGGAAGGAAACCCACGAAGACACGGGGAGAATGTGCAATTCTCCACAAAGACAGCCACCTGAGGCCAGAATTGAACCCAGGTCCCTGGCGCTATGAGGCAGCAGAGCTAATCACTGCGCCACCATGCCACTCCGAACTCACTACCGGACACCACGTGTATAAGTTTAATTAGAAAACCTAATGAAGATTTGTGTGGAAAGCAATAGTTTTTGAAGAACATTGTTCATTTATGCAATTGTACAGGACAAGGACTTTCTTCAGATAACGAAACATAATTACCCACTTTTCCTACACCGGACCCCAGAACTGCACCCCTCACCCCCTCCCCCCCTCCTTTCACAGTCTTAGGACATCATAGCCATCATGGTTTCTCAAGGACATGTTACTTGGTTGCATCCTTAAAAGAAGGCAGAGCATAATTCTGAAAATGACAGTATCATGATCAATATCTGAAATGCAATGCGTTGAAGATGCTATACACAGGTCTTGCTGATGTTTTAGGATTTAAATGGAAATTACTAGTATACTAATTGCATTTGCAATGATCAGATTTGCACCAAAGCAAAAGTAAAGGAAGAAAAACACAGAGAAACAATATATACAGCAGGGATTTGCATCGGATTGGGCTTGGCTGTACATCCTGCTGAAATGTTCCATTGCTATGGTTTCAGATTGATTAGGTTGCTAGGAAACAGGGTTGAAGCTGTCTCATTTTAAAACTTTCTAAGACAGCTCTGCAGGATGTTAATATGAGTGGAGGATATTAATTTTGTGCAGCAATTATTATCAAGGTGTCAAAATATTACATAACATGATTGAAAAATAAATTATGCTGGGTTAATAGGAGCAGATTTGAATTCAAAATTACACAGAATATACACACTTTGCAGATTTTGCAACACATGTATGTTACAAGGGTTCATATTTGGAGCTACTTCTGGTCACCAAAAATACATTTAGCTAATTCGCAGACCAGAACATGTACTTAATGCAACATAAAAGACCCCTTGTTGTAACCAAGGTCTCTTTCGCTGGATCATCTTTTCACTTCCAGGCTTGTATCTCTTGTTAACAGTCACGAAGATGCTTTGAGAACTGATCTCAGTAGTAAATCAAACCTACTGTGTTTCCTAGCTGTATTCCTTTGTGTATGTGAAAGTGACTTTCTTCAACTACCTCAAAACACTTTCTGATCTGTGCTATCAGCTGACTCATTCCCAATTAGTTCCATCTATTACATTGCCAGACCGATCCCTTCATATTTTCAAAAGCCACTGGATAATGAAACCTCAGTCTATATGATTAATTCAATCATTGCCATTGTTAACCAGCAACATAAACGTAAAGAAATATTAAGTCAGACTAAGAATTAAAAAAAAAAATCAAGATATCAAATGAGATGATAGATAGCTTCTGCCCAAGAGTGAAAAATTGTGTTTTAGTTCTTTTTAAAGTATGTTCACAAATTATGCTTTGAATACCTACTCTCAACAAACTGCATGTGTTATCAGATGTAGAAAGCCTGAATGTAACAATTCTATGGCAGAGCCCAATACACGATCCACATTCTTGCCAGGTGCTGAAGAAAAGATACAGATATCTTGGACCAATATTTTATCAATTGTCATTTTGTATGCAACAAGTACATTAATATTTGTCATATCTTTGTGTGAAATTCAAATCTGCACAATTTTGGTGATGGGTAAAACACATTTAATCTGACTTCATTAAACAGATGTGACTGAGATATTCTTTAAAAATAGAGAAATGTGAATTTGGTAATAAGTTACATAAGCAAAGGTATTTCTCAAGATTTAACTAAGAAGCAGAAACTATTGGTTAAATGTTGAAACTTCTGGGATGTGATGGTCTGTGTCAGAGATACTGATTAAAGATATTCTTAAATCTTTCTCCTTGTTCTTTTATAATTTTAAACTGATGATGTCTGCTCATTGACTCCCCAGCCAGAAAAAAAAATGCCTTCACTTATTCCACCTTCCCCCACCCCCCCAAAATTATTTCCAGTGGCACGGTGGTTAGCACTGCTGTCTCACACCATCAAGGACCCAGGTTCAATTGCTGGCTTGGGTCACTGTCTGTGTGGAATCTGCGCATTCTCCCCATGTCTGCGTGGGTTCCTCCGGGTGTTCCGGTTTCCTCCCGCCATCCGAAAGATGTGCTGGTTAGGTGCATTGGCCATCCTAAATTCTCCTTCAGTGTACCCGAACAGGCGTTGGAGTGTGGCGACGAGGGGATTTTCACAATGACTTAATCGCAGTGTTAATGTGAGCCTACTTGTGACACTAATAAATAAACTTTAAAACTTTAGCAATAAAAATTTATGTTTTCTTTTCGTCTTTGTTGTGGCAGTGGAAATAGTCTCAGAATCTCTCAAATATAGTTCCACATTCCTGGCATCATCATGCTGAATCAACACTTTGTTTGTGTTATGGTTAACAGGTCTCACAACACATGCAGACATAGCTGAGTCATTAATGTTGCCCTCTTCTTGATGCCAGCATATTTTTTCCTGTATTGGACTCAGACATGAGCAATTTGGGTGATGCACAGTCTCTGTTGGACAACCTCCCTGGCAGCTCTACCCTCGCTTTTTATTGCAAGTTAGCACTTAGCACCAAATAGGCATAGTCTCATTTGACATACCTTCTGGGGAGGACATTCACTGTTCAGCATCAAAAAGAAATGCTGACAACGTGAGAGCAACTGGCCAACCTTCCTGCCACAGCAGCTTTCCGTTTAGCAGATTACTGCAGCCTTTCAAACATAGCATCTGTGACTGCACACTTCTTGCTGAAATGTACTGCAGGACAAATATTTCAGGTTCTAACAGTTTATTCAAGTTGGACAAGATAGTTCCATGGAAAATCCAGTGAGAGCCCTCCTTCTGTGAAGCTGTAGCATTAATCTGATCAACACATTTTTACCAGTATTGGAAAATAAGGAGAAGAATGTCAAATAGATATGGAAGCAGAGATATAAATCACAAGTATGGCATATGATAATTATCATTTCTGAAGCAACAACCAATTCTTGAAATAAAAAAGAGTTGGAAAATGAAAGTTAAAGAAAAATCTAATATTCCCATATTTGCAAATATATTGTAAAATACCAGCAGACCTCTTGTGGTATTGCTCTGAATGACCTGGAGAATAGTTTTATTCCATGTACACTAAAATCTTTATATCTTAATGTGAAATTATGTTTTCATCCAAAGTGTTGTGGAAGTAGGTCATGATATTTTTAGTGTGATGTTAAGATAGTTTTTTAAAAAATCATGATCTCTGGAGCTCTCAGTTTCAGTGTTTCTCATTGTTACTGAGCTGTCTACCAGATGTCCTTTTATTGCTCCTTAAGTGGCTTAAATGGGGGCCTCCGGTATTTTCTGAGATTAGTTTTATGACCCTACATTGTCAGGAGGAAAACTGGCTTGCAGGTCAGGTGACAGGAGCCCTTTCATTTTCAGTTCTGAGCTGCTGGTTTTAGTTTTAGAAAGGACATCAAGCTGGAAAGAAGCATCTCTCTCTCCCCCTGGTCTTGAGAGGTTCTGCTGGTTTAGCTGAAAGCCTTTCTAGAGTAGAAAATCTGCTGCTGGTGGCTTGACCAGAGAGTCTCCCTGGTCTGGGAAGCTGTTCTGACTCCAAACTGTTCTGATTGTTTCAATAGAATTGCATTCATCCAAATGACTCAGTTCTAGTATCATGCGAGCATTAGTCTTTGCTGTGGTAAACATGTGAAAAACATTTGGTCTAAAGAAAGTTTTGGGTTTGATTAGAACATCTTAGATATATTTGTTAAGGGTTATACATTATTGTGGCTGTTTTGTTTTTGTTTGTAATTGATAAAAGTTATCTCTAATTTTCTTTCCATACATGTTAACTATATTCTTAAATAAACTTTGTTTGATAAAAGCTCCCCAATGGGTCATTCGAATTATACCTGAGGTGAACCATATTAGCCAAATTCAAGGTGCAAAACCTATGATCCAAGTGGACTTCATAAAGCACTGTGGAGTTTCTGACCTGAACCATATTAGGTTGTAATTTAGTGACAGTCTTCCACAATGTTTATTTACCACACCACCAGTTGCCAGTCCTTCAGACATCTAAGCCTCTTTGAAATGCCCTCCCACAGCACTTGTGCCTTTCCTTCTTTAAGATGGTCCTTAAAGTATACCTTAATTAAAAAGACCAAACACCAGAATGGCCAACTTTTCAATGTTCTTGAAAAATGTACGTATATTGACAAAAACATTCTCAGGTATTCATGCAAATAATATTGAATTTAAGTCTCCCAGATTTCTGACAGGTTGTTTCCAGCTATTTGAAATCTGAATTATAGACTTATTCCTTCTCCTGTCACTCTTTCACATTCCCCAATCCCTTCTCATATTCCAGTTACAAAAGCTCCCTTTGATTCAAACCAACCCTACCGTTTTTCAGAAAAAGTATCACATTGTTTCCTCTCTCACGCTTCCTGAACCTTGAATGTTAGTGGTGCTTGGGCTTTCCATGGTTTAACCATACAATCTGGTAATCAAAAAAGAGAAAAATTCATTAATTAAATCCCACACTCAGCACAGAAGCAGTGCTTGAAAGGAGTGTGGGTGGAGATAAGGTTACCACATTCTTAAATTAATTCTCTGGCTTGCATCGTGAGAATGCAGCTTCCTGATGTGAGCATAGCGAATTGCTCACAAACCTTAGCACTCACATATCTTCTAGGCTTTATTAAATGACTGCCATATTTCCAACCTATCTTTCCTAACAGCCAACTATGTACTCACATCTTCAAAACCGGCTTCTTATTTCTCTGCCGTAGTCATTGTCAAAGACATTTCTGCTTGACTGCGGCTGTTTGTTGTTCTTCCTCCACTGTCTCCTTTGACAGTGTTTGAGAACTCTGCTCGCCTGCACTGCTTTTATGGGGGGGTTCATTTCCATCCATCCAATGTCGCCATCATGCTTACTCAGATAGCTCACTTTGCCACACATGTGGAATTTTCATCCTTGTCCCTCTCACTTCAGTGTTACATGCTACCCGTCAGCAATATTATCCACAGGCACATTCAAGAGACAGTTTTTACCTATCTGATGACAGCTAACACTACTCCAGGGATGATTTTGCCTGCCCTGGATAAGCTAAAACTTCCCTCAGCTCAACACAAGCCAAAGTCAACTTGTCAATTTTCATTTGTTTCTGTGTGTCTCTGGCTCCATCGATCTCTCCATTACTTACTTTGGATGAATCCATTGATCTGCACATTATTTAGATTCATGTAGAACCATTTCCTGCCAGCTGGGTCATTGTCAAAATTGTGAGTTCTTTGATTCTTGGATCACTGCACTCTTAAGCTACAAGCTCCTTTCGCAGCTACCCAATCAATAAACCACATATCATTATTGCTGATACTTTTTCTTCACCTCTTTTCACATTTGAAGCTTTAGACTTTGCCTCCACGAAATCCCATACACAGCTTTGCCGAGCTGTACTAGCTTCCAATACTCCTGGGAATGAACTTCAAAATCATTATCTTTTTTTCAGGAACAGTACCTTGAAAAATCAAGGTTGCCTTTGAGATTCACGAGACAAAATACCAAGTAAGAATATAAAGCAGCAGCTTTGAAATAACAACTAGGAAGTGAACAGTTAATACAGGCCTATAACCAAATAAATCATGAAGTCATTTCTGGTTCAGATGCAAGGAAGCAGCATGTTGGGATTCTAATAAGATCATAATCATTCACAGTTATGAGAGTTCCTGTTAAAAGTAAGGGTTTGGGGGAAGGGGGTGGTGGTACTATTTAAACTTAAATTCCAATTTTGTTCTTTGAGACTGTAAACATATAAACAAAAGGAGACAGTTTGGTGAAGTAACTCAGGAAATTTGAATAAGTTGAAAATTAATACTTTTCAAAAAAGGGCAGGGCTTTACAAGCATACTATGGTTCATGCTTGCCGATTTAGCCTTGGACACAGGTTGACCTTCGGGCTCCGATCTCTCCCCGTTACTTCTGCTTCCCTGTGGACAGCAGGCTTTGCAAGCTTCAGTTTCAAACTTGATTTAAGCCTTTATCAGTAAAAGCTGCTGCTTATTACCTTTTCAAACCACAAACCACACCGTGATCAATTATGTTACTGCATTATGATTGGCCTAAATGAGGTGAGGCGATCTCCTAATTAGCTTAAGGGGTATGTGATCAATCTGCGATTGGTCTGGGTTGTGCATTATCAGTTTCTAACCGCACGGAGGCCTTTCCTGTACAGGCTGCTGCTGCACACCTTCTACTACCATGTCCTCGCCCATCGTCCAGACACACCTTGGTGGGCTTTGTTGCTGCTGGGCGGCGTTGGTCCCTCTACAGAGGGATCTCCCCCCCGTCTATCTTGGGGACCTGGGGTGGAGGGTGCTGCACGCAGCAGTACCGTACAATCATAGGTTATACCAGTTCATGGGCTCCCAAGCGTGCCCTTTTTGCAACCTTGTGGAGTCCGTGGACCATGTCTATGTTGTGTGTCTTAGGCTGCACTCCCTTTATGTTTTCCTAAAGAACCTTTTGTTGATGTTTTGTCTGCACTTCAGTCCCACGCTCCTGATCTACGGACACCCGGTGCAGAGAGGGGAGGGTCGGGATGGCGACCTCCTCGTGAACCTGCTCCTGGGCCTGGCGAAACGCGCCATTTACCGGTCCAGGCAGCGGGCGATCGAGGGGGCCGTCCATCCTGACTGTCTTCCCCTCTACCGCGGCTACGTTCGCGGCCAGGTGTCCCTGGAGAGGGAGCATGCGGTGTCCACGGGCGCGGTTGACGCTTTCCGCGCCCGCTGGGCACCGCAGGGGTTGGGGTGCATTATTGACCCTAATAATCACATTTTAATTTGATGTTTTTAAGTTTCCTTTGTACTTTGATTTCTGTTCGGGCTGTTCCCCCTCCTTTTTGGAGAGCTGCCCCTTTTACTTTGTCCTGATTTAATCTGAGTTTGTTTATTTGGTTTGACCTAAAAAGAGGGCAACCTTGTGGAGTCCGTGGACCACGTCTATGTTATAGATTGCACAACCTTTTCAGTTTTCTCAAAAACCTTTTATTGATGTTTTGTTTGCACTTCAGCCCCTGATCTACGGGCACCCGGTGCGGAGGGGGATGAGGAAGGAGGAAGACTCCTCGTGATCCTGCTCCTGGGCCCGACAAGATGTTCCATCCACAGGTCCAGGCAGTGGGCGATCGAGGAGGTCGTCCAACCTGACTGCCTGCCCCTCTACTGCAGCTATATTTGTGGCCGGGAGTCCCTGGAAAGGGAGCATGCGGTGTCCGAGAGCACAGTTGATGCCTTCCGTGCCCGCTGGGCACCGCAGGGACTGGGGTGTATTACTGACCCCTTTAATCACATTTTAATTTGATGTTTTAAATTTTCTTTCCGCTTTGTTTTTTGTTTTAGGCGGTTCCCCTCCTTTTAGGGAGCTGCCCCTTTTGAGTTGTCCCTAAGTTAAGTTGATTTTGTTTATTTGGTTCAGCACAAAAAGATGCATGATCAGTTTCTAATTAGTTTCATGTGGGTGATGGTCAAATATTGATGTAATTTCCTATTGTCCACTTACTGGCCCCCTAAGATGTCAATTACTGATAGGACCAACCTCCTCCTTAGTTTGCTTCTGTAACTATTTACTATTTCTTGCTAACATGAAAAGATGTTTTATGATATCTTTCTTGTCCATTTATTTATGACTGGAGGAATATGCTGATATGCCCTTGTGATTGAGCCCATTGTCCCAATCTTTTCTTAGAATCATAGAATCCCTACAGTGCAGAAGGAGACTATTCGGCCCATCGAGTCTGCACTGACAGAGCATTCCATCCAGGCCCTATCCCCGTAACCCTATATGCTTTCCCTGCTAATTTCCCTAACCTACGTATCTTTGGGACACTAAGGATCAATTTAGCATGGCCAATCCATCTAAACTGCAGATCTAATTGTAAAGTTTATTTATCAGTCACAAATAGGCTTACATTAACACTGCAATGAAGTTACTGTGAAAATCCGGCACCTTTTCGGGTACACTGAAGAAGAATTTACCATGGCCAATGCACCTAACCAGCACATCTTTCAGACTGTGGGAGGAAACCGGAGCACCCGGAGGAAACCCACGCAGACACGGGGAGAACGTGCAGTCTCCACACAGACAGTGACCCAAGCCGGGAATCAAACCCGTATCCCTGGCGCTGTGAGCCAGCAATGCTAACCACTGTGTCACCGATGGTGTGAATTCCTCATTAAATCAGACCCCTATCAGTGTCTCTGTTTTTAAAGTCCATTTACTGGGTGATTTTTTTTCTGCGTGGTTACTTGGAATGAGTTACTTTACTTCTAAAACATAAGATAGAGTGGTAACGTTGTTTATGGTCTTAAAATTAATAAAGACAATTACAAAATGGGCAATACTTCAAAGGTATTTAAGGTATATGTAGAATATAAATGCATAGCCATAGTCAATGTTTAAAGTCTCTTTAGACTGATTTTGATGTCTGCTTTATTTGAAATAAAACAGCATGTGATATTTAGGTACCTGGATTCATTGGTCAAGATGTTTAATTGATCTATAGGTATCAGTATGTCCTGTCGAACTTCATTAAAACAGGCTCTTAACAATGTGCTTTTGGGAGCTGTTTTGTCATAGTATGTTTTTGTTGTATCTTTTTGTGCTTGGTATAAGCCAACTAAAAATACAGAATAGCTTCACAAAACTTACAGAAATTACACAAAGTCTATATAAAATACATAAAAACCAGTGCTTGAAAGTGCTGAGGTGTGCTAAATATAACACATTCAGATAATACATATAAGTAATGAAAGTTAAAAGAACTATAGAGTTACAAAAATTAATTACAGAATTTAATTTTAAATTTACAAAATCAAAGATTGTTACATAGGCAGCTCACCATCATCTTCTCAAGGGCAACTAGGGATGGGCAATAAATGCTGGCCAGCCAGTGACGCCCATGTCCCACGAATGAATAAAACATACTGTGAAAGGAAGTTAAACATCGCTAGTTAAACTGCACAAATTCCATGCACAAGGCTGAATGTTTTAACACCCGTTTTTCTTTGCACAATAGGTCTTTGAATTTTGGGAACACAAATGATAAGTTTTAATTGCTAGGGAGATTGATGTTCTCATCATGACATCTTGCAGCACTGGCTTAAGAGTCATAGGGTTTTTCTACCTTGTCAAGAGTGTGAGAGATGCAAAGACCAAGTTATAAGATAAGCAAATGTCCCAGAATTGGGTTGACATACTTCGATTATTTGACTAATGCCCATAACTACAAACTAATTGTAAATAAATATCAAACTTAAACTTTTATATGGGGGCGGGGGGCGGTACAGGATTGGGTGTAGAATCGGTATGTTTAAGGTGTGCTTTAGTACTAACTTGTTAGAAATGGTTGATACAATATGTGGAAAATTCTCTTGAAATGCAGATCATTCAGAAGCAGTAGAAGCATCAGTCTTTCTTAATCTCTCTGTGTTAATCAGAGCACTTTAATTTTTTCTTTTCGTCTTCTGAAAGAACTTTTATCAGCACATATAGGAGAATATTAACAGTAAAATATTATTTGAAGGACAGGGTGTTCAAAGCTAAATTGTGGCCACATTAACCATGACATGGAATCTAAGAATATCACTTAATTGCAAGTAGTCCAAAAGGTGAGAGGAAAAACCAGCTTGGATATTATCACTCCTGTGTAAGGTAGGTTCAGGAAGAACATCAGATCCAAGTGAAACACGTAACTTGGCTGTAAAAGGGTTGATTGAATCAACACTCCAGAATCTAAAAGGAAGAAACAATACTAAATAGCCAGCTTGTGTGGATGAGGTCATGCAAGCTGCAGATTGACTATTGAAAGCTATTAGCCTATCTGATCACCGCTATTATTAATATTCAGCATTGACAGCATTAGCTCTGATTCACATTGGTGCATGGAATTGCCTGTTTGTTGGGTAAAGTAACTCTATCCATTAATGATTTATTACTTAATACTACGTAACTCTGATTACATTTGTGTATGTCTAATAAGTGATTGTGAACTATTGTGATTGTGATTTATAACCAATAGTGCCCAATGCACAACTTGTGCTCTGGTGCCTTCCTTGATGATTTGCAAGAGTGAATTCACCCACTCAGCAGCTTAAATGTAACCTAATCGTAATCTAGTTAATTTTGCTTGGAACTGGTCAATGTTAGAGAATTGAGTCAGACCTCATTCACCCTAAATTTATAAAAAAGGTAAACCCCAGTCAAAGAAACCATTTAAGGAGGGAATTAAAAATTCATCTTGTTCTTAAGCATGCATTTGGTAGGATACAGAAGCATAGCTTTCGTAAGTTATTTTCAAATCCCATCATGATTTTGCTCTGTTCCATAGAGGTGATTTTTCTCTGCTCCTCTCACTGCATTTCTTCTTATTCTTCACCTCCTCCAATTGATCAGTTTTGGGAGATATTCCTGTTTGCTGACCAGTTGTAAATTTTTCAGGCACATATTATGTAGAGTATTGTACTAATATGAATTATTGCCGTTCTAGCAAAAGTCTGGGAGCAATACACTCATGATGCTGTGAGCACTTAAGTCTGCCACAAAGGAAAATAGATCACAGACAACTTTATAAGATATTCCATCATAGTTAAGAGAAATATGGTATTCTGATCAGTTGAACACTAGTTCAAGATGTAAATGCTAATAGGCAGCATTAAGGGGCAAGTCTTCTAACAGCAAGCACAAAAACCATGGAGTAGTCATCCTCCATCCTGCTGAGTTCCTTCTCAGACTTGTGGGCATCTACTTGTGATGGTAAGAATAATTCATACAAAGTCAAGTTGTCACAAGCTTACTCTTGCATTTTCCATTATCTAGTCAAAGACCATTACTGCTAGAGGTCTAAGAAAAAATGGTCCAGCCATTCTCCCAGCAGAACATGACACAAAGCCTATTTAGATGATATCAGTGTTTGAGAAAAATAAGCCAAATTGAAGATTCACTATACATAAAATTGACTGATACTATCATTCAGTTGGGCATTAAATGGAAACAGTGAAAAGATTGTATAATGCCAAGTCACAATAAAAATCCTTCTCATATTTCAAAAGCCCTACAATTCAATAACAGATCTCTATATATTCTTATAAGGAACAAGGATTGATAGCAACAACTTGTATTGAAATTGAATCTTTAATGGCATATAACATTCCAAGGTGCCTCGCAGCAACACTGAAAAATAAAATTTGACACCAAGTCCCATAATCAAGTATGGGGCTCCCAGCTGAAAGGGGACAGTGCGAGTTAGAACATGGGTAGCAGAGTTTTAGATGACTTCAAGTTTACAAAGAGTAGAATATGGGAGGACGGCCAATTGTGCATTGAAACAGTAAAATCTAGAGAGAACAATGACATAGATGAGGGCTTAATTGGCAGATGAGCTGAAACAGCAACAAATTTGAACAAAGTTAAAGTTTATTTCTTAGTCACAAGTAAGGCTTACATTAACACTGCAATGAAGTTAGGAAATTCCCCTAACAATCTTACGCAGGTGGAAGGAGGTAATCTTGGTGATGATAACAAGGTTGTGAATGATCTGGTTCAGCCTGAGAGGATTGCAAGGGAGAGGGATGGACCAAGTGGCCAGGGACTGGAGTTTGTTTTGGAGATGCAAGCCAATAGCTTTGGTCTTCCCAATAATTAACTGGAGGAAATTTCTGCTCACCCAATACTGGATGTTGGACAGGCAGTCATCAGATTCAGGGGTTGAGAGAGGTGGTGGTAAGGGAGAGCTCGATGTTGTCAGGATATTTGTGGAAACAAATACTGTGGTTCTAGATGATGTCACTGAGGGGTAGACTGGAGATGAAAAATATTAGGGAGCCAAGGATAGATCTTTGGGGGAATCATTTGAGTTAAGTCTTTGGGAGCTTGAAGAGAAACTACTGCAGGTGATGCTCTGCTTAAGACCGAAAATAACAGAACCAGGTGAATGGAGTGACACCCATCTGGATGATGATGGAGATGTTTAGAGGAGAATGTTATGATCAATAGTGTCAACGGCTGCAAATGAGTCAAGCAAAGTTAGGAGGGATAGATGGATTGTAGGATGAGACGATGCAGCCAAACAGTTGCTAATAAAAGTAACTCAGCTTCTGACATTGACTGATTTGTGGAATTTTGCTGAATGAAAGAACAGAGTTAGCCTAGTATTTAAATTTATTTAAAAACAAAATACAAAAAAAAACAGAATTTATGTAATCTTGAACACCTGCTCCAATATTAAAATACCTATTTATTTTCAAAGTGTAATGCTCAGAATTCACCAAAAAACAAGTCTTTTAAAGTCCATAGTATTTATATGAAGTGTTTAAACAAACACTTATGGTAAAAGTACTTAATGAGCAACTGCTTTCATTTAGCAATTGTACGATAAGTTTTTTCAATGTAAAATACTTTCCTCTCCACAATATAGGTTGGAGAAGGAAAAATGCTGCTTTGCTATTCACCTCATGCCCTGCTGCTATTCTAGTTTGGAACTCACCATGGAACCCCTTTCTATAACTAAAAACCATGAATTCAGTCAGGAAAGAGCTCCATACTGTAAACAGAGAACCTTTTCAAACCAGGGTGCTGATCAAGAGGTTTCAAAAGCTGTTATCATGCTTCCTACCTCCCCCTGAAACATAAGAGAGACGCTCTTCCTTTTCCTTTGAAGCCATGTTTCATGCAGTGAATGGTGCTGAGATGCAATCACCCTGCCTCTACCAAACCCATGAAACTCGCTAAATTATCTGAACCCTCCAAATTATGTTTGGTTCCCAAGTGTGCACAAACATAACAGCCCTAAATGCACTGAAGATTTCATGTATTTGCACCAATAAAGTATGCATTCTGCTGTCAAAGATAACAATAATTCAATAGAAATGCATATTGCAATCATTCGGAACCAAATTGAGTAGTTGCATCTGTGTCAAAGTACTTAGATATTACTGCTAGCACAGAATCATATAACAAAGGAGGCCATTCAGCCTATCACAGCTGTGCTGGATTTCTAAAAGAGCCACCAATTAGTCCCTCCCCTTGAAAATTTATCCTTTATAAACAGAGATCCAATTTCCTTCTAAAATTTGAAATGGCTTCCACCACCCTTTCAGGCAATACATTCCAGATCATCATAGATTGCTAAGTAAAATAATTCTCATTTCCTTCATGGTTTTTTGCTCATTATTTTAAATCTGTGACTTCTGCTTACCAGCTCTGATTTATTTCTCAAAAAATACCAGGTAGAAGGAATTTTCAGTTCTGTAACATGCCATACCGTTTCCCAGAAATATCCCAAATTAGCACATAACAATAGTGACCACTCCAGTAAATAATTTATGTAGAACAATTTGGTTTGTGGGTTATGACTGGTTATTATTAACCTAAAAACACCATTTCTTAAAAAGGTAAATAATTTAAAATGAAATGCCTCCTCCAGTCATTAGAGAATATAAAAAAGCTCAATGCAGTGTACTATTAACTGCACAATTTGAAATGAAAAGTACCATTGATTTTAAAAAATACCTGGCAAAAAACATTGTTAAAAATGAACGTAAAGCTGTCACCAGATTTCCTGCTTTCAAAAAAAATCGACCCAATTAAAATGCAAGTTCAACTGCTGTCAATTCTTTTGCATAAACACTTGTGGAATATTCTTGAGGTACAAAAATCCAAAAAACACAAATTCGTGGCAGTAGTTAGCAAAATTACAATGTTGCAATAAATTAAATTAAAAATTGAATACCACAGATCTATTGACATTTTCCCAAGTCATTTCGGGAATCATCCTTCTGACTGCAACAGACCACAGTGAAAACAGCTGTCCCATAACAGAGATCAAACTATGGGCCCGATTTTACCAACGGGCGCGAAATCGTGGTAAAGTTGGGCGTCGGGCCTATATCGCGATCTGCACCCGATTCCGAGCAGATCGCAGCTTTACCGACACCCGATTCTGCGCACGAATCGGGCGGCCTGACGATTTGCATGCATTTAAATCGACTTAATGAACTGCGCGCCCAACTCTACCGCCAAATCCCACTTTACCGTCTTCTGGCCCGATCCGTGTCCGCGCTCTAATCGACCTGCAAAATAAAAGTCTGAAGTCGTCGCTGCAGCTTCCGAAGAGCGGGGTCAGAGCCTCCAACGGCTCTCTGACCCAGGTCATTCTCTGGTTGGGGGTGGGAGGAGGAGGGGGGGCGGGATCCAGATCATCCTCTGGTTGGTGGGGGGGGGGGGGGGGGCGCTGCCAGTCTGTGGCCAGATCAGTGGGGAGGGAGGGGGCAAGGGGGTCCGCTGCCACTCTGCGGGCGATCCCTCCTCCCCACCGGAGGAACGAATCCCTTCTGCCAGAGTGGACGTGCGGCCATGCCATCCCACAAAACCTTCGGGATGAAGCGATTCCTCGCTAAGAAGATGAAGCAGAACCGGCCGATTCCACAGTGGATCCGCATGAAAACTGGCTACAAGATCAGTACAAGTGCAAGAGGAGACACTGAAGAAGGACCAAGCTGGGCTTGTAAAGGGATACACCATCACTGGTACACTACCAGCCACAGCCAACTCTCCCGCTCTCTTGCCCCTGCAGGGAAGAGTAATCTGTGGCTGGTAGTGTACCAGTGATGGTGTATCCTTTTAGAGGACCAGCTTGGTCCTTCTCCAGTGTCTCCTCTTGGACTTCTACTGATCTTGTAGCCAGTTTTCATGCGGATCCACTGTGGAATCGGCCGGTTCTGCTTCATCTTCTTAGCGAGGAATCGCTTCATCCTGAAGGTTTTGTGGGATGGCATGGCCGCACGTCCACTCCGGCAGGAGGGATTCATTCCTCCAGTGGGGAGGAGGGATCGCCCTCAGAGTGGCAGCGGACCCCCCTGCCCCCTCCCTCCCCACCGATCAGCCGCAGACTGGCAGCGGACTCCCCCACCCCCGACCAGAGGATGATCTGGGTTCCGACCCCCCTCCTCCTCCCACCACCAGCCCCGCCCCCCCACCCCCCGACCAGAGGATGATCGTCAGAGAGCCGCTCTCTCCGCTTTTTTTTTCTTTCGCGCCTGGGCGCGCTCTGTCAGATTTTTTTCGAACTGCGCATGCGCAGTTCAGAGCCCCGATCGGTCCGCCAGCGCTAAGCCCCGCCCACAGCGCGAATCGGACCGGAGCCGACAAAACACGTATGGGCGCGTTGGAAAGAGGATTCCAGGCGCGGATCTATTTGACGCCCAGATTCGGCACTTAGACTCAAAATGGTAAAATCAGGCCCTATGAGTTTGTTGAAGACAGGAAACAGAGTGAGCCTGGCCACATTTTTGTAATAGTTCAGTGTAAGTTATGGTTGTCACAGACTCAAAGGAAGCCTGGCCTTTCAGCTCCCTCCACCTCCAAAAATATTCCAACAGACTCAATCAGAATTCTGTCCAAGTGCAAAGGATTCTCTCTGTATCATTCCCATCAATTCTATTTCAAACGATGTACATCATTTTTTTGCCAAACAAGTAATCAGAATCCAATCATACATAAATATTCATTCTTTCACCTTCTGCTAGACTTTAACCACTGGTTTACAATCACTATTTATTCAGTTGTGGAGACTTTCCTGGTAGAAGTAGATTTTGTTTCACTTTCTTCAGAACCAAGTAACTGTAAACTCTTCTCCCACTAAAATAGACAAATTCTGCAAAGTCAGCACCTGAGGGAAAAATGGAAAATCAGATACATGATATGAACAGAGTCACCTAATCTGTTTCTGCGTTCTTGCTTACTATGGAAAATTTGAAAAGAATACTTTTTATAGACTTAGCAATATAGAAGTGAATTTAACTCTTTTGAAGACACTGAAGCAGATAAGTCATTCAATCCGTGCAGATCTCAGATTTACCATCATCTTCTCCCTTAGCCAAGTTATCTTATCTCAGCCAGAGCAGGGTTGGGCTGCAACCCAAGGTTCGCAAACTGAAATTAACCATGATTCTCACTCTGGATCACTGTGCCATGATTCCAGTGTAGGGTGAACTCAAGCCTAATAGTGATTTTCCCCATGAGCATATAGGCTGCCAAAATTCACCGTCTTAGGTCATGCATTGGAAGATGGGAACTTGGGTAATAAACCATGAAGTTCCAGAACCCATGACACTATATCTCAAGCAAGGAGTTCATTTTCAGGAGAAAGTAAATTTATTAGGATGAGGAATACATGCAAACATTTTTCAAATCTGAAAATATATTTTACTGGTCTTTATCAAGATGTTTAAAATGCTATTTAGACACAGCACATGTCCTCACCTTTGTGTCCGTCCTGTAGGAGAAGTCTGAGATCCAGAATCCATTCACAGAAACTTTTTGCGGAGCAGATGGAACTCCAAACACAAAGATGCCGCCCAGTTTGAGGCCATCTATCTGACTGTTCAAATGGATTATCTCACTGATCAGCACATTCTGAGAGAGGGAAAATTGCAGCTAAACAATTATCGTATACTATCAAATGTCCTCATAATTTGTCAATTTCTCAAGATATAGCAATGGAGGGAGCATTGCAACCCAGTAAAAGTGTGCGAATAACACAATATTACTACTTGGTAAAAAGTTGCCATTATTATAGTTACAACCACTCTGTGCCCTTTCCATTTAAAAAATCCAAAATGAACTTAAATATTGCAAAAGAAAATATCCAGAAAATGCCTGTTTAATTACAAGTTAGGATCAGGGAAATCTGAAGGGTTAGCTTTAACTTGGGAAATTTGCATTAATTTAAAGTCTATTTCCCCCTCAGGCTTCCCCAAGGAATCTTCTATCGCATGTTCCTTTTTCAGCTGAGGGGCTGGACGGTAAGTCATTGTTTTTTGGTGCTGATGCTGATTTTGCTTTGTGATCACACAACACAATACAAGCTGCGGGGCTACTGCAGGATTTGTCCATTTCATTTTGATGAAAGGACATCAATCTGAAAAGTTTACAGATTCTTTCAAAGATCCAGATCTAATATTTCAAGCATTTCCTGTTTTATTTCACATTTCCATCATCCACAGTGTTTTGTTATGTAATAGGTCAGTCAGCTTTTGTACTGGCTGCATGTGGCTTACACTGGTAACTCAAACTTACTTCCTTATGGGTTTATGGTTTCATGTACAAACAAAGCATTAGAAACTCGTTCATTCAAAGAGATCGCAGCTGCCATTTTATGAAATCTAATCAACACAAATAATGAAGTGTTTGAAACCAGTCATACTTACATTTTTTGCTAGGAAGATAATTTCAGTGTAATCCCCACTTTCATAACTCAGCAGGCTGTCACCATCATCCCAGAAGAGTTCTCCTCTAGCAATTCCCTGATCAGACAGTGCGACAATCAGACCAAATGGGTTTCCTCGAGAGGCAGCAGTTGTGGTGTTGGGCTCCTTGATTGAATGCAGATTGAGGTATAAATATCATTTGGAAACAGCATATATGAGAATTGGGAAAACACGCAAATAATACTAAGCTGTCACTTCTGAAGGTATTTTTATATTGATAATGACAGAAGTGAATTACTTGTATAGATGCTCTCAGGGCCAAGGGGAATCTGGTCCTAAAATGTGTGCAAAATATGGGCTTTGCTCTTTCATATTGTTGACCAACAGGATGAGGTGTGGGAAAACAAACACCGTTTCTCTTTATGCCTTCCATCACTTGTGATATGTTGCGAAGTGAAAAAAAAGTCGAGAACTTAGAGATCAACTGGATCTCACCACCAGTGCTGCTTCCCTGGAATCCTAATGCGCAATACAAATAAGTACATTGTGATCAACATGCTATGCTCACAGCAGGTGGCTTCTGAATCCCGGCTGGGGGAACTAAATTTAGAGAATAACAATCTCAATGTAACAGCTCTGATGAAGGGCCATCCAGACTTGAACCATTGGCTCTATTCTCTCTCCACTGTCAGACCTGCTACGATTTTCCAGCATTTTCTGTTTTTGTTTCAATATATAGTATGTATTGGATCTGTTATGCCTCTGGATGACAAAGAAATAAAACAATAAAATAAAACAGAAAAAGGAGGCAAAGAGTACAGTAGGAAACCAGGCAGTGCAGAGTTTGGGGGATACAGAGGCAGAGATTGTTAGAATGTAACCAATGACAAATTTGTATTGGATGTAATGTGACCAATGGGAACAAGATATAAGGGTCAGCTGACCCAGTAAAACTTGGAACCAATCACAGAGTGATGTAATAGGTGGGGGAGTGGGGGTGTGTGGGGGGGGGGGGGTGTGGCAGAGTTGGCAGGGGCGGGGTGGGGGAGGGGCGGCGGGGAGGGGCGGCGGCAGGGGGCGGCGGTGCAGGGGGGGGCGGCGGTGGGGGGTGGGGCGGCGGCGGCGGGGCGTGGGGAGGGGCGGCGGCAGGGGGGGGCGGCGCGGCAGGGGGGGGCGGCGCGGCGGGGGGGGCGGCGCGGCAGGGGGGGGCGGCGCGGCAGGGGGGGGCGGCGCGGCGGGGGGGGCGGCGCGGCAGGGGGGGGCGGCGCGGCAGGGGGGGGCGGCGCGGCAGGGGGGGGCGGCGCGGCAGGGGGGGGCGGCGCGGCAGGGGGGGGCGGCGCGGCAGGGGGGGGCGGCGCGGCAGGGGGGGGCGGCGCGGCGGGGGGGGCGGCGCGGCGGGGGGGGGGGCGGCGGCGGGGGTGGGTGGGGAGGTGGCGGGGCAAGTGGGGCGAGTGCCACATGATATAAGCACGGGAGCGACTGCGTTTTTGTGGCCCTGTCTCTTAATCCATTTCTTCTGGCAAGTAGGTCACAGGGATGGGCAATGAGTGTTGGCCTTGTTACGGTGCCAACATGCTGTGAATGATGAAACTAAAAAGTACCAAAAGTCATGGATTTAAAATAATTGACAGAAGAACTAGAGGGAAAATTAGGATTTTTTTTTTCACACAGCAGGTTAAGTTCTGGTCTGTGCTACCCAAAAGAGTGGTGGAATCAGAATCCATGGGAATCATTGAATCCCTACAGTGCAGCGGGAGGCCATTTGGCCCATCGAGTCTGCACCAACTCTCCGACAGAGCATCTTGTCCTGACTCTATCTCCATAACCCCACTGTTTACCTTGCTAATATACACACTGGGACACGAAGGGACAATTTAGCATGGCCAATCAACCCAACCTGTTCATCTTTGGACTGTGATAGGAAACCAGAGCACCCAGAAGAAACCCACGCAGTGTCGGGGAGAATGTGCAAATTCCACAGTCACCCAGGGCTGGAATGTACCCGGGTCCCTTGCACTGTTTAAAAGGCAACAGGACATGCAGTTGAAGACATGGGATTTGTAGGGTTAGAGAATACACTGGTTGTGGGACTACATTTGACAGCTCTTTCCAAGAGCCAGAAAAGGTGTGAAGGGTCAAATAACCTTCTGAACTTGGAATTCTGTGATTCTATAGCAGCAACAGATATCAAATATTTTTGACCCTGTGAACTGGATACCTCTTCTTTACCTTGACCAGTTAGGTTTTCAGCCAACCACTATTCTACAAAGGAATTGTTCAATTTTTTGTGTGGTCAGAATGGAAAATATTTATAATTTGCACGTGTGCAATTCTTTCCCTGTTGTGGTGTTATTTTTAATATGCTCCACAATGCAAATTTGATGAATTGCCACTGGAAGCCACAGCGTTTGGCAGATGTGTCCAGTTCTGTAATTTGGAGGCATATGGCAGTGTCACAACGTCTCGTGACAAAACTGTGCCTGCTTTTTGCAGAGAAAATGTAAATCTTTGAATAAGTTCCAATATACACCTTGCAAATAAGTTGAGGGTAAAATTCAACATTGGCAGAAAAACAAAATGAGGAAGGAAATCGGACGGGCTGTCTAATGGTTACTGGTGTGCTACCACCTGTTTTGTACTCCCGCACAATTTAAATTTCACCTCCATTGAAGTTACTTATATAATACTCTTACCTGTATAGGCAAAATACAGCCTCCTCGTATGTGAACATTTATTGTATCCAAGGGTGCCTGCAGTACAACGTACTGACCCTTACTATAAATAGAAGAACCCTAGACATTGAAACATACAAGATTAGAGAGGTACTAAATTCACAGCCTTACTCACACACACACATATTGTCCATGAGGAATAAATTTGTTGGCTTTAACTGATCTACATATGATTTCCACATTGAATTGGAGTAGATATTTACTTGGACCTATGGTGAAGTTAAAAGCTCCGGTTGCTGAATTATCATTTCAACTGGGCGGCACGGTAGCACAGTGGTTAGCACTGCTGCTTCACAGCTCCAGGCTCCTGGGTTCGATTCCCGGCTCGGGTCACTGTCTGTGTGGAGTTTGCACATTCTCCTCGTGTCTGCGTGGGTTTCCTCCGGGTGCTCCGGTTTCCTCCCACAGTCCAAAGATGTGCGGGTTAGGTTGATTGGCCAGGTTAAAAATTGCCCCTTAGAGTCCTGGGATGCATAGGTAAATATGTGGGGGTAGGGCCTGGGTGGGATTGTGGTCGGTGCAGACTCGATGGGCCGAATGGCCTCCTTCTGCACTGTAGGGTTTCTATGATATAACTGTTCTGTGCTTCACAAGACCAACACTGGAGTAAAGACTTTTTCGGAATCGTCTCAGATTCCACATAAGCAAATCAATTTGCATAATAGTTAAACTGGTGCGGCAATATTGCAGAGCATGCAAATGGAACTGGAACAGAGGGATAAATGAGACCACTACACAGACAACAATGAGCTGATCTAAATGGGATGTTACATAAAGCAATGGCACAAATGCAGATTCAGTGACCATATGAAGCACAGATGTAGTATTCTACCCAAGACTATAGTAAATGCAGGATCATGTTCAAGAATGAGAATAATATAACACTTACATTGTGTAGATTGTACCAGGTTGTGGTGGGAAAATAGCCAGAGACCTCCACTGTTTTAGGTTCCAATACTGGAGTGATGAGAAGTGCCTCCCCCCACATGAATTGGCGATCAATGTTTAGTGTGTTTGGATCTTGGGGGAATCTAAAGTCAAGAAAAGGCAGCATTTACCTATTGGTGCAACTCTAACATAGCTGACAGAAAAGGTCAGATTAAGCTATTTGAATATTCCTATTTTTAAAAATGTTAAAATGGAAGTTTTGATACCTTCTGACAAAAAGAAATTGCAATGATAGCCATATGTACATTTACAAACATATGATGCTCTCTGGTAATTGGTGCTTCAAGAGTTTCAATATCTCACTGTTGGGTTCCTAAACTCAAGTTAGTTTTGCTGCTGTAGGGTGATGTCGAACAAAGGCTTCTCCTTAAAGGGGAGATAAGCAAGAAAAATATTGATGGAAAAGTCAGCTCTCGGCCACTCCAGTCAGTTGGCTCTGAGAAACATCATTAATGTTTCAGAGTAGGCTTTCTATCTGCCCTCTCATCAGCGTGGGCGAAATATACTGAATTACAAAGTGCTGAAATACAATATACTCTCAGGCTACAAAGAAATCACTGCTGTTTGTAGTTGGACCAATGATCTTAGGAACCGGAGTAAACCATTCAGCACCTGAAGTCTGTTTCACCGTACAGTTCGGTTATGGCTCATGTCCTTTTGTACACCTTTCTTTTGTATGCCTTAATGCCCTAACAACAAAATTCTATTGATTGATCTTGAACA
The DNA here is from genome assembly GCF_964213995.1 of Mustelus asterias. Taxonomy (NCBI): domain Eukaryota; kingdom Metazoa; phylum Chordata; class Chondrichthyes; order Carcharhiniformes; family Triakidae; genus Mustelus; species Mustelus asterias. The sequence continues at coordinate 90,904,489 of NC_135812.1, read as the reverse complement.
TTCTGGCTTGATCCTTTTAGAGGAGCAATTTCCAGATTTCCCTAACCATTTTGTGAAAGAAGTTAAACCTGACTTCACTCCTAAATTTTAAGATTATGCCCTCTTGTTCTGCATTTCACCACTGGAGGGAATAGTTTTTTAAAAAATCTACCCTACCAATCCTCTTTAATATTTTAAATACTCTGTAGCACAACCCACGTTTGTGTAACCTGTCCTCAAGTAAGAAATCTTTAAGACTGAAATCATTCTTGTGAATCTGCAGTGTACATCTCCCAAGGTTAATATCTCTTTTCTGAGGTCCTGCCCCCAATAATACTCCAGATGCAGCCTGACCAAGGGTCTATACGGCTGAAGCACAGCTTTCTCCCCTTTGTAATCCATCCACTCTGTCCCTTGAAAAAAGATCAACAATGCATTTGATTTTCTGATTAGGTTTTTGCATGAACGTTTGGTGACTGTGCCTGTGTATGGGTACCTAAATCCCTATCTCCTCCACAGCTCTTACCATTGAGAATATACTCCAATTTGTCTGTCTCAGATCTAAAGTAAATAAGTTCACATTTCTTCACTTTGAACTCCATTTATTATAATTTTGCCCACTCACTCACTCTGTCTGTTGTGCTTTATTCTTCATTCTCCCATCACGCTATTTATTTTGCCTCCTAACTTAGTGTCATCTTCAAACTTGGATATAAAAGTCTATTCCTTTATCCAAGTCAATAGAATATGTGGTGAAAAGCTGGAGCCCCAGGATCACTGCCATCAGAAACCCTTTATTTTTACTTTACTTCTCCTACTTCCCAACAAATTACCAACGCAAATCACAAAGTTACCTCTGATTCCATGTGTTCTCACTTTATTTATAATCTCTTGTGAAGATTGGAATATCACATTAGTCAATCAGTCCAAGTCTGGGTGAACAGGCCTGGACAAATGGAACCTCATTACACTCAAAAAAAAGTAATCATCGTCCAATTCCAGATGTGACCAGACAAGGATCTGGAAATGGTTAAAAAGGAAGGTTTTGCTTCAGAAGTAATTTGAATGATAAAATATGAACACATTAGATACCAAATGACCTAACATTTAGTTGTGGAATCAGCCAACAGAGAGAGTTTGAAGTTCCAATTAAAATATGACTGGATTATCTGAAACAAATTCACAAGGAAAGAAAAGATTGAATTTAGTTTCCGGTTCCTCAGGTACAGCCACTATTTTTAAATTTTGTTTCAGATAGTACTAAAAAAGATAACATACTCAAATGACAGTGGCCGAACAACCATCTCTCCAGCAGAGTGGGCTTTGTGGAAAAGCGTGTAAAGGAAAGGGAGCAGCATGTATCTGGTGAAAAGAGCTTTCCGCATTGCTGATTGTGCTGACTCACTGAAGACATATGGTTCCTGAGACTGAAAGACAAAGTATAGAGTTTTTCCTTTACAAGTTGCAAACAAATAGAGTGGTAGATATTCACTTGTGCCAAAAATGGACACACTGGGAATGATCCCTGAGCCTGAATGAACAGGCCCAATATTGGACCTTGAGTCTCAAAATCATCAAACCAATGGGCCAGGGATGTACCCAAAGGGCATTCACATACAGATCGTCATAGACAAGGCCTTGATGTTTAGGTTACTGGGCATCAGCAGAAACCCTCAGACAAGTCCTTAATGTCAGTCAGGAGAGCGAGTTAATCGAGCTGTATGTTTTACCGTACACCAATACAGTGGCAGAGTGTCTGCTTCCTGTCCCATTATTGCAGAAGTACACATGTATTCAGCCTCCTGAGAAACTAACATGGTGCCAACAAATACCTAGGCACTTGATTTGGATCAAGACACTTTGTCTTGTTTCCTTCTAATGGCCTCTCCTTTCTGTGTATTTAAATTTATGGTATAGTGGGTCCATGAGACATCAAGTCTAGCCATGACTCCCAACACAAACACTTTAATAAAATTGAATATTTAGGTTAAAAACGAGTTATATTTAAAAATCCAAACACTCATCTAAAATTCAACTCCAAGCACCAATTCTTTTTTTCTCGTGCATCCTGAGCTTCTACCAACAACTTGTATTCATATAATGCCTTTAACTTAATAAAACAGTTCAAGATGCCTCACAGGAATATTATTAAACAAGAATTGATACTGAGCCATGCAAGGTAATGTTAGGGCAGATGGCCAGGGGTTGGCCAAATAGGTAGATTTTAAGGAGCACTTTAAAAGCAGAAAGAGACGTAGCAAGGTTTAAAAAAGGAATTCCAGAGCCTAAGGCCTGGCAGCTGAAGCATGGTCAACAGTGGTGAAGCAATTAAAATCAGCTGTTCAAGGAGCCATAGAACTACAGAAATCCTATAGTGCAGAAGGAGCCCATCAGGTCTGCATTAATTTGCAGATGATACAAAAATTGGAAGAGTAGCGGATAGTGAGGAGGTTTGTCAGAGGATACAGCAGGATATAAATCAACTGGAGACCTGGGCCAAAAGATGGCAGATGAAATTTAACCCAGATAAAAGTGAGGTGATGCAATTTGGAAGGTCTACTGCAGAAGGAAAGTAAAATGTAAATGGTGGAACTCTTAGAAATTTAGGCTTGCAGATCCACAGTTCCCTGAAGGTGGCAACTCAGGTGGACATGGTGATCAAGAAGGCATGCTGGCCTTCATCGGTCAGGGCATTGAGTGTAAGGATTGGAAAATCATGCTGCAGCTATATAGACTTTAGTTAGGCCGCATTTGGAGGATTATGTACATTTCTGGTGGCCATACTACCGGAAGGATGTTGATGCATTGGAAAGAGTGCAGAACAGATTTACCAGAACGTTGCCTGGTTTGGAGGATATGGACTATGAAAAAAGTTTGAACAAGCTTGGATTGTTTTCATTGGAGTGGAGGATGAGGGTGGGGGGGAACCTGATAGGGGTTTACAAATTTATGACAGACTTGGATAGCCAGGGTTTTTTTCCCAGGGTCAAAGGGTCAATTACTCGGGGACATAGGTTAAAAGTGAGAGAGGGAAAGTTTAAAAGAGATGTTAGAGGCAGGTTTTTCCCCCACAAAGGGTGGTGAATGCCTGGAACAGCGCTGCTGGAGGAGGAGGTGAAAGCAGATTCTATAAAAATGTTCGAGACATCTGGATAGATACATGAATAGGCAGGGAATAGAGGGATATGGACCACATAGAGGCATGAAAATATTACATTAGAGAGGTATCTGTGTTGGCACAGACTTGGTGGGCCAAAGGGTCTGTTCCTGTGCTGTACTATTCTTTGGAAGAGTGAGGCAGCAGTGCTAACCACTGTGCCACGGCGTCAGAATTAGATGAACCCAGATATTGTGGAGGTCGATGTGATTGAAACAGATCACAGAGTTAGAAAGAGGTGAGGGCATGGGGGAAGTTGAAAACAATAATGAGAATTTTAAAATTGAGGCTTTGCTTGACTGGAAGTCAGGTTGGCGAGCATGGGTGATAAGTGAATGGAACGTGGTGCAAGTAAGGACATAGGTAATCTCAGTTTATGGAGAAGGAATGTTGGAAGCACCCAGGAGTGCATGCCAAGTGGATTGGCCATGCTAAATTGCTCTGTGGTGTCCAAAGATATGTAGGATAGGTGGAATAACCATGGTAAATCAGTGGGATTATGGCGATAGGGCAGTGGGGTGGGCCTGGGTAAAATGCTCTTTTGGAGAGTCAGTTCGGATTTGATGGGTCGAATGGCTACCTTCTGCACTATAGAGATTCTATGGTAATAGTCATGTCTACAGGTAATAAAGCCATAATTGAGAATTTCAGCAGATAAGTCATGGCATGGGCAGAGTCGGGACATGTCACAGAACTGGAAATGGGTAGTGTGATGGCACAAATATGTGGTCAAAACCTATTTCACCTATTGTGAAGAATTCTTTCAGACCCAGACAGTTGCCAGGGAGGGGCACGAAGTTGATAGTTAAGGAAGGGAGCTTGGAGCATAGATCAAAGACAATGGCTCCAGTTTTCCAGATATTTACTTAGGGAAAATTTCTACACATTCAGTACCGGATGTCAGATAAATTGTCTGATAAATTAGCAACAGTGGAGGAATCAAGAGAGGTGACGGTGAGGTAGACTGGGAGTCATCAGTGTACATGTGAAAACTAACACAGTGCTTTTTGGATGGTGTCACTGAGGGGCAGCATGTAGATGAAAAATAGGAGAGGGGCGAGGATAGATTCTTGTGGGTCAAGAAGCGAAGTCATTTTAAGTGATACGGTGGCTACATTTAGAAATGTAAGAATGGAAACAGAAGAGTGCAATCCTACCCAGCTGGATGATAGTGGAGAAGCATTGGAGAAGAATGGTGTGGTCAACTGTGTCAATGTTTTCAAACAGGTCAAGATGGATAAGGGTATTGAAATCACTACCTCAATGAGGAGGAATCTTGAATTTGTTTTGCATAATTTGTGATGAGCAATGTTGCCAGGCATGATGCTGCCACTGATGGCTAAGAAAATGTTTGAGATAATGATGGCTTTCAGTGAACAATATTGCAGAAGCAAGAGCTGCTCAACCTCAAATAGCACTAAATAGTTGTATACATCAACACAGGAGCAGGAGGAAGCCATTCAGCCAGTCAAGTCTGCTTTACCACTCAAACAGAACACGGCTGATCATCAACCTCTATGCTATTTTCACTCGACTATCTCAATATCCCTTGATATCAATGATACCTAGAAATCTATTGATTTCTATCTTGAACCTGCTCAATGATTGAACTTTCACAGCCCTCTAGGGTAGGAAATTTCAAACATTCACCACCCTCAGTGAAGAAATTTCTCCTTGTCTCAGTCTTAAATGGCTTGCCCCCTTACTCTGAGACTGTATCCCCCTAGTTTTAGACTCGATGTGGAGATGCCGCGTTGGACTGGGGTAGGTACAGTAAGAAGTCTCACAACACCAGGGTAAAGTCCAACAGGTTTATTTGGTAGCACGAGCTTTCGGAGCGCTGCCCCTTCATCAGGTGAGTGGTGTGTTGGATTCACAAACAGGGCATACATAGACACAGATTCATTTGCAAGATAATGGTTGGAATACGAGTCTTAACAGGTAGTCAAGTCTTGACAGGTACAGACAACGCGAGTGGAGAGAGGGTTAAGCACAGGTTAAAGAGGTGTGAATTGTCTCAAGCCAGGACAGTTAGTCAGATTTTGCAAGCCCAGGCAAGTTGTGGCGGTTACAGGTAGTGTGACATGAACCCAAGATCCCGGTTGAGGCCATCTTCATGTGTGCGGAACCTAAACTCACCAGCCAGGGGCAACATCCTATCTACATCTACCCTGTCACATCCTGTAACTTCATGAGATCACCTCTTATTCTTTGAAACTCTAGAGAATACCGGCCCAGTTTCCACAATCTCTCCGAAGACAGTCCCACAATCAAACATTTTTTTTTAAAAAAGCAGCAAGAAGAATCATACCGACTCAAAACATTAACTCGCTTTCTCTCCCTCCATAGATGTTGCCTGACATGCTGAGTTTTTCCAGCATTTTTTTTGTTTTTACATCAAAAAATGTTTTTTGCTGATGTTTGATGTTTTCATGCAAAATAGTTGCACAAAAGTATACAAATATGCATATACATGCACAAAAAGCATACAAAAGTGCACAAATACATTCCAAATTGAAGGACAATATATGGTAAACTTCTACTTTTCAGGTAATGTTCTTTTCCATTAAAAAGGGCATAAATAACCATCTGAAAATGTTTTCACATATTCTACTGATAAATAGTAATTCAACAATCAATCTTTGAATTTCACAATTTTATGTATTCAATGCTTTAAAATAATGAACTATAATTGAATTCCTTAAGCCAACTTTAATATTTACTCATCTCTCAAGGACTAACCGGCTGTTTCAGGCCATTGTGATTCCGCATAAACGGGTAGAACGACCCAAGTTGTGTCCAGCGCACACAGAGTTCTTCAGTGGTGCCACACCGGAAACCACAGACATCCGCTCCAACAAGAGGAACCCCAAACATGTTAAACAGCATTATTGCTGTGAAATACACAAGACAATGCACAAGGAGTTTTATATGTTTTTATATGATCTTTCACAATGCCATTTGACATTTAAATTGGACAAATAATTACCAATAAATAGTATGATTACTCTCATGAAAAACATTAAAATCATAGGTTTACATATAAAGGCTTTGTTCTGTGCTGGCATTATACCCACAGGGTGTTACTTTATAATGTATTCAATTCCACATAGGTTTGTATTTTTAGTCTCCAGAAGTGATATATGATGAAGGACATAATTAAAGAAAAAATAATGAGAAACACCCTATACTTCAGTCACTGATATATTCATGATCAGGCAGAGGCTCTGAGCAGTTGCCTGCCTCATTGTAAGACAAAGACACAGTGGTAGCCATGTCTGCCACCTACAAGATACACTGCAGCAACTCAACAAGGCTCCTTTAACAGCACCTTCCAAACCTGCAATCTCGACCACCAAAGACAAGGGAAGTAAATGCATGAGAACACCACACCTGCAAGATACCCTTCAAGCCACACACCATCCTGACTTGGAACTATATCATCGTTCCTTCACTGTCAGTGATTCAAAATCCTGGAACTCCCTTCCAAACAACACTATGGGCGTACCTACACATGGACTGCAGCGGTTCAAGGTGGCGCATCACCATAGCTGCAGTAAGATTGTATTCTTACATTTCTATCTCTTTGTAACAAGGCTAAAGCTCCATTTGTTTTCCTAATTGCCCGTTATCCTTTCAAGTTAACAATTCATGTACAGGTCCCTCCGACTATCAAAAATTCTCAGTCTCTAACTAAAACTATTCTGCTTTTTTTATTCTGTCTACCAAACTTCACACTTCTCTATAATTCATCTGCTACTTTCTTGTCCATTCATATTACCTGTCTATATCTCTTTTCAGCTTCTTTGTCTCATTACACTTATCTTAGCCATTATATAGATTGCATATGTTGTTCATAGTTGAGGTGTCAGGAAAACAAAGGTAGTTTTAAGGGATCTATCTTTGTATTGTTAAATATTAGAAATAAGGCGCAGTTTTAAGTAGGTTTAATATTGTGTTTCTGTGTATGAAAGGATAAACTGATAGTCAGATTCGCATTAGACAAACGTATTTGCATCTGGAGGGTTTTGGTTTCAGATATAACTGTGTTTCTATTGTGCTTAGAGCGGGTTATGGTGTGAAAAGTAAACAAGCTGTGAGAAGTGTAAAGTTGTTGCTTAATAACCAGGGGCACCTTTAGGGTAGCAATGTTTTTTGAGTTTAGTTTTAGCTTGATTTATATCAGTTGGGTATAGGCAGCTAGATAGGAACCATCTCTGTGAGCTCTGCTAGAAGAAAAGCCATGCAAAGGCTAATGATTAAGCTAGTTCCAGGAAACTTAAACGAACAGCTGGTAAACTAGAGAAATGAAGAGATGTTTCCAAGAAGTCTGAGGTTAAAGGAACAGAGGAAACAGGTACCAGAACAGAGAACAGTTCATTAAAGACAGACAGAACTGTGCCACCCCTATATACTGCATCCTCAACAATCCTGCTAGTTGCAACATAAAAAAACTCATCATTAGTTTGTAAAACAATTTTTCTTCCGCAAATCTGTTTTGACTCTTCCCAATCATACGATTTTCTAAGTTATCAGTGCCAGGTCTCTAATTATTGATGATATGATTTTCTTTTTGTGTGCTATCAGATCAACTGGACTATAATTTCCTGTTTTCCCTCTTCCTAACTTTTTGAATAACGTTTGTTGCCTCCCAATCCGCGTGACCTTTCTAAAATCTAGGGAATATCTGCCATTTCCTCATTCTGCATTACAATGCTTTCTGTCTCTGACTAGATAATCTGTTTTTGTGATGTTGAATAATAAATATTGGCTAGGACATTGAGGCTAATTCCACTGTTCTTCTTCAAAATGTTGGCAAGGGATCTTTTACATCTGGAGAGTGCAGACCTGGTTTTGGTGTAATGATTCATCCAAAAGACAGTGTGGCTCGCCTTGAGTATTGGATTGGAGAGTCAGCCTTGATATTTATGCTCAACTCTGCGAGTGGAACTTCAACCCATACCGTTTTGACCCAAAAGTGATGGTGCTACCACTTGAGCCACACTGTTGGTCACAACACAACTATTGAGATGTAAAATTTCAGTGTAGCAATTATACATTTTGCAAAGGAAGCAAATCTATAAAGTTTAAGTTCTGGATATTAGGATAGGAAATAGTTAAGAGTCAACAAGTGAATAAGTTAGTAATTATAGGTTAATAGGTTAAGCATATCACTGGATGCATATAAAGGGGAAACAGATTTTTAATTGGCAATGGGTTGAAGGGTTATGGGGAGAAGGCAGGAAAATGGGGATGAGGAGCATATCAGCTATGATCGAATGGCAGAGCAGACTCGATGGGCCGAATGGCCTAATTCTGCACATATAACTTATGGATTTATGGACGTATGAAAACGATGACCTGGTGAAAATTTCATGTGATTTGGAATAAAACTTTGCCTGGAAGAAGTAAAGGCTTGTTTTCTTTTCTTACCAACTAGCCACTGGAGTTTTACACTGGAAACACTCAGCAATTCAGGCTAATGTTTTAGGTTGGTGTTGAAAAGCAATGTTTATTTCCTTACCTGGGATGGTATAATACATGTCATTCCAGCTGCTCGAGATGTCCCCAGTCCAGTGCCCAGCATAATGACCATGACTGGGGAAGGTAGACCGCGAAATCACAAATGGACGTTTTCCTATCACCTTGATCAAAGCACTAGACATAAGCAAACAAGCAATGTTAAACAAAGGATGTCTGAAAATATGCATCAACTACTTATTACCAAGATGCAACCCATTTTTATTTTTTCACATGATATTTGGTTTCTCCTGAAACCACTTTTGTACTTTTCTCTTGTCAACGATGCATCAATCCCAATTTTTAAAAAGTTGCACAAGCCAGTTAAGTAATGGACTTTTAAAATTATTAAGCAACACATAGTACCCATGGTTGCTCTGGCATCTCTGTCATATTTATCCAGCTGTTAAAAAGACAGAAACTGGTCATTGGGTCTTATTAGCACCAGTGTTTTTATATTCCTTCTGGCGCCTTCTTAACCTTAATTTTAGAACATTACTGCTACACCAATGGAGCATAGAATCCCTTCAGTGCAGAAAGAGGCCATTTGGTTCATCAAGTCTCCACCGACTTTCTGAAAGAGCATCCTACCCAGGTCCATCCCTCCGCCCTATCCCCATAACCCATTGCATTTACGATGGCTAATCCACCTAACCTACACATCTTTGGACACTAAGGGCAACTTAGCATGGTCAATCCAGCTAACCTGCACATCTTTGGACTGTGGGAGGAAACTGGAGCATCTGGAGGAAACCCACACAAACATGGGGAGAACATGCAAACTCCACACTTGTAATCATCACAAGCATGACAATATTATTGTGTACCTGCTATGAGGATACTGATGTTGGAGAAACCTGAAGCAGCCAGGGATTACTGGATACCAGGATCAGAGTCAATCAGAGGCGTCTTGCATCAAGTAAAGAAATGATAGATGCCGTCATCCAAAATGGATTCTGGGGCAGTGTGCTGGCTCTGGCCTTTAGGGTAGCTAATTCACAAGCAAGAAATCTCTCCACCCACCCCCCTTCCCAATGACGCGGTGACTTTGTCGAATGAGTAACTGAATCTCCGAGACTAAGAAGATCCTTATTTGGTTTCTGGTTTGTGTTGAGCCAACTGATCCGAGCCAAAGCAATGGTACACGTGCTACAATTGAAATTGGTGCCCGAGTTAAAAAAATTTGTCAAGTGTTTGTTTCCTCCTGCTATTCAGTGATTAATGCTGGGTGTACACCCTTGTGCGTATCACGCGGTGTCAGGTGCAGGCCTTTTGCAGTGGACAGCCTGAAAACATACATTTTGAAAGCTCACACAGAAAGAACAGTCATTAGCTTAATATAGTGAAGATCAATCAACAACATGGAACTGGATTTAAAACACGTTTTGAAATGTTTAAATATATTCTGCACAGTCTTCAAAAAGCATTGGCTTGCCATACAGAACGCCACACCTGTGCCTTGTAAATTTGTTGCATTGATGTTTCAATTGTCACTCACTCATGGGAAGCAATGGCCTCAGTCAACCCATACATGTTGTGCAGGTTATAATGTGATGATAGATACTGTTTCCCAGACATACAGAGTGTGCGAGACCTCAAATTTCCTCCAGTCACACCTATAACGGACAAACAGAAAACAGTAATTTTCATAATGAGATGCTCAAATTCTTTGTCACAAATATCAGAGATCCAAGCACAATGAAGCAAAACGGAGAACAAAACACCTTTCTTCCAATTGTTCATAGGGTGTGGGGATTAGTGGTGAGGCCTAATTCCCCTCAAGGTGATGAGCTGCCTTCTTGAACCGTTGCACGATTTGGTGTGGGTACACCCAAAGTGCTCTTAGTGAGTTCCAGGATTTTGACCCAGGGACAGGGAAAGAATGGCTATATGGTTCCAAGTCAGAATGATGACTTGGAGGGAAATTTGCAGGTGTTGGTATTCCTATGATGCTGCTACCCTTGTCCTTCTGGGAGTAGAGGTTATGAGTTTAGAAAGTGCTGTCCAAGAAGCCATGGTGAGATTCCTGCAGTGCATTTCAGAAATGGTATATACTTCTGCCACTGTACATCGGTGGTGGAGGGAGCAAATGTTGGTGGATGCGGTGCCAATCAAGCAGGCTACTTTGTCCTGGATGGTATAGTGTGTTGTTGGAGCTGTATTCATCCAGGGAAGCGGATAGTATTTCATCATACTCCTGACTTGTGCCTTATAAATGGTTGATAGATTGTCGGGAGTCAGGTGAGTTACTCATTCAGTCCTAAAGGGCTTGGCCATCTCTGCCTCTAGTGGTGTTACTGAGCCACTCCTCATAATGGGCATTGAAGTCTCCCACCCATGCCATCCTCGTGCTTCCTCCAAGTGATGGTCTACATTTCCCGCTGCCTCGGCAAAACAGCCAGCATAATTAAGACCCCACGCACCCAAACATTCTCTCTTTCACCTTCTTCCGTCGGGAAAAAGATACAAAAGTCTGAGGTCACGTACCAACCGACTCAAGAACAGCTTCTTCCCTCTTACTGTCAGACTTTTGAATGGACTTACCTTGCATTAAGTTGATCTTTCTCTGCACCCTAGCTATGACTGTAACACTACATTCTGCACTCGTTTCCTTCTTTATGAACGGTTTGTTTTGTCTGTATAGCGCACAAGAAACAATACGTTTCACTGTATACATACAATAATAAATCAAATCAAATCAAATTAAATCACATGGAAGAGCACTGAGTAGGTAGGTGGTAATCAGCAGGAGGTTTCCTCACCCATGATTGGCATGATGTCATGAGACTTCAGTTGTCTGCAGTCAATATTGAGGACTCCCAGCGAAACACTGTGCTGCCACCTCTGGTAGGTTTGAGCTGCCAATGGGATAGGACATACCCAGGGTGTGAGGTGGTGACTGGGACAGAGTCATATTCACTGAATCATAACTTGATAGACAATGTCAAGCTGTTGCTTGACTGGTCTGTGGCACCACTCTCCTAACTTCAACATAAGCCCCAAAATTAGTGGGGAGGACTTTGCAGCATTGATCGGGTTGGGTTTGCTGATGTCATTTCTGGTGCCTAGGTTGATGCGCAGTGGTTCATCTGTTTTCATTCCTTGCAAACTCTGTAGCAGTTTGATATAAGTACATGCAGTATAATGTGGATAAGTGTGAGGTTATCCACTTCGGTAGGAAAAATAGGAAGGCAGATTATTATTTGATTGGGTGAAAATTGAGAGAGGTGGAAACTCAGCGAGACCTTGGTGTCCTCCCGTATCAGTCACTGAAAGTAAGCGCGCAGTTACAGCAGGTAGTAAAGAAAGCAAATGGTATGTTGGCCTTCATAGCGAGAGGATTTGAGTATAGGAATATATAGGATGTTTTACTGCAGTTGTACAGGGTGAGGCCACACCTGGAGTATTGTGTGCGGTTTTGGTCTCCTTATCTGAGGAGGTCCTTGCTAGAGAGGGAGTGCAGTGAAGGTTCACCAGGCTCATTCCTGAGATGGCAGGTCTGTCATATGAGGAGAGACTAAGTCGATTGGGATTGTATTCATTGAATTTAGAAAAGCGAGAGGGGATCTCATAGACTCATAAAAGCTTATAAAATTCTAATTAGACAGGGTAGATATAGAAAGAATGTTCCCGATGGGGGAGTCCAGACTAGGGGTCATAGTTTGAGGATAAGGGGTCAACTTTTTAGGACTGAGATGGGAAGAAATTTCTTCAGAGTAGTCAATCTGTGGAATTCACTATCACAGAAAGTAATTGAGGCCAAAACATTGTGTGATTTCAAGAAGAAATTAGATATAGTTCTTGGGGCTAAAGGGATATGGAGGGAAGGCAGGATCAGGATATTGAATTTGTTGGTCATCCATGATCAAAATGAAGGGCAGAGCAGGCTCACAAGGGCCGAATGGCCTACTCCTGCTCCTATTTTTAATGTTTTTGTGTTTCTATGTAACTGAGTGGTCTGCGAGGCCATTTCTGAGGGCATTTAAGAGTGAAACACACGCTATGGGTTTAGAGTCACATGTAGGCCAGATCAGGCAAGGATGGCAGATTTCCTTCCTTGAAGGACGTTAGTAAACCAGATGGGTTTTGTGGTCACCATTACTGAGATGAGCTGTTAATTCCAGATTTATTAATTGAATTTAAATTCCATCAGCTTCTATAGAGGGATTTGAACTCAAGTCCTCAGAACATTAGCTTGGGCCTCTGGATTACCCCGTACAGTGACACTGCCACTACGCCACTGTCTCCCTCCTGAGCAATCATGTACAAAATGCAAACAAAACCTGAACCATTACGGCAAAGAAATGGTACAGAAAGGTTTGGTAGGAGGCAGTTGAAAAAGATTTCTTGCTGTTGCTAATGAATTGGCTTTTACCTGGCACGTAAGGAGAGTTTTCCAAACTGTTGTTTGGGCAGCCATTTATTGCTCCAGTAACAAAGTTGGATGGTTCATTCATATCCTGTGAAACAAACAGTTTATTTTTATTCTACTAATCCAATGTTGCAAGCTTAAATAAAAAATGTTCATTTCAGTCAGGCCAGACAGATGCATCCTTCCTTTGCATTTCTTAGATCATTCCAAACTGACTGCTAGCTTCTGGCACTCCTTCCATGTTGCATTCTCCGACTCCATACTTGATACATGCTAATTCCCTGTCTAAATCCACAGTTTGTGCCAGTTTTTATATGTACCTTTTCACAAATAAAGACAAACGAACTACAAAACACTGCCTTGTCCTGAATAAATCCTAATGTTGAACATTCCAATTGCCTTCTTCTGAAGTTTACACTTCATTGCAATTTGTGCATTATACAGAAGCTGATAGTTCTCGAGGTAATAAAACAGAGGTTTATGATAATCTACACTTGGAAGCCTTTTCATTTTAAATATATAAAATAATGCAGTTCAACACACTCTCTTGTTCCAACTATTTTTTCACCATCTGATCAGACTCAGCTGTGCACAAATGAACAGACCCTGTAAAAAGGACTACATTCATACTACATTACAAGCGATGAAAGCAGTACTATTTAAAATACAAAAGCATGGCTTGTTTCTCAAAGAAAAATACCTTCAGTATTTCAATGTTACCCTTCAACAGCAATAACAAACCTGCATGTGGCTGTACAGATAACAGGGCAGAGCCTGGCTAACTGACAGACAAGACTAGTTTTCCAGTAATGCTCATTCTCTTGTGTTTTACTGCATTCATGCAATCCAGCCTAATAATTCAAAGTCACTTTGGAAGTTAACATATTTCCAAAAGTTAAGTATAAAATTAATACTAGAACTGAGTTATCAAATATTTTGAATAATGCAACTTTAAATGAAGAATGCATTTTAAATGAGAAATAAAATGCACAGAGCATTTACTTTGCACAGCTTTACCAATCAATTCATCACAAGACAGAATTGTTGAGTTTAGCTTGCATACTTACAATCCACATTCCATCAAAAGGCACTTTATCATGAAACTCCTTAATGTTCTCATACCACCAGGCATGGGTTTCTGGATTTGTAAAATCTGGGAAAGCAGTTGGACCAGGCCAAACCTAAATAAAATAGACCAGAACACAAATATGCTTTTAGAGACTGGGTGGTATGTTCAAATCCAGTCTCACCTAATGGGATAAGATTCTATCTGCTGGTCCCAAAGTGCAGTGAGTTTGGTCTGTCTTGTGCTCAGCTTGTTATGGTAATTAACCTCAATGCAGCATCATTTGCAATTTTATTTAGAGAAAGCTCAAAGGGTATGTGAGAATTTTAAAAAAAACGTTACATTAAAGGTGTGCTCAACTGAGATTATGGCTGAGGCACATTGCTGTGAGTGTACAGGGGAGATTTACGCTGCATCAAACCTTTTGATACTTGAGTGCTTAATGCTAACACTGGATGACTAACTCTCATTTTATTTCTATTGAAATTAAACTTCAGGTTTCTTGGTCCTGACCTTCATGAAAGGAATTCAGAATAACTAGTTTTACTCATTGCTGTCTTTATGCAACTCCAATGCTTATTTGTACGTCTCCTTATACAATTTATATAAAATTTTAAGATATAAATCTCTTGCAGAGGTACTTTATGACAATGGCATCTCCAAAGTATTTTATGAAGCCTGCCTGTATCATATGTTTTGCATCTTGAATTTGGCTAGGATAAGCATGAGATGTTTCACTTCAGGTATGATTCGAGTGACCCACTAGGGAGCTTTTATCAAACAAAGTTTACTGAAGAATATAGTTAACACTATAGTAAGAAAATTAGCAAGAACTTTTACCAATTACAAACAAAATCAATACAACCATGAACAAAGATATCCCTTATTAACCCTTAACAAAGATATCTACAATGTTCCAATCAAACAACTTCCATAGATTAAAGACCCCTTTCATAGGTTTAACACAGCACAGTCTAATGGTCACGTGGTACTGGGATCGAAGCCATTCGTTGAATTCTGCAGTCAAATGCTCTTGAGACTCAGAACAGTTTGAAGACAGGACAGCTTCCCAAAACTCCAGAGAGACTCTGATCCATCCCCCAACAACAGCAGATTTTCACCCTTCAGAAAAACAAGATCTTGCTTTCAGCTAACCAACAGAATTTTCAATAACAACAGGGAGAGAGGGAAAACGCTTCTTTTTAGTTTGTTTTCCCTTCCAAAAACTCAACTGCAGCTCAGAACTGAAAATTAAACCTTAAACTCACTGGGGAAAAAAATCCTGTCCAAAAACACATGACTGTCCTCCTAACAATGCAGATCGTAAAACTAATCCCAGAATAAACACAAACAACCCCATTTACCACGTAGGTAGCAATAACTGGACTCATCATAGTCAAACCTGCAACAATGACGTCACTGAAGCTTTGAGCTGAGAAACCACTGAAGCTGTGAGCTGCAGAAATCATGTTTTTAAAAAACCCTTTCTTAAAGGGTACACTTAACATCACACATCTATTGTGCATATTGACATAAAGTAATTGTCCTAGTGAAGTACTCATGCAACATAACTTCACACAAAACTGACTGCATAATCACAACTAATGGCAATAAAGTCTAATGGAATTGCACCCATGCACAAGTACTAAATTCAGTAAGAGTTTTAACAACACCAGGTTAAAGTCCAACAGGTTTATTTGGTAGAAAATGCCATTAGCTTTCGGAGCGCTGCTCCTTCGTCAGATGGAGTGGAAATCTACTCTCAAACAGGGCACAGAGACAGAAAATCAAGTTACAGAATACTGATTAGAATGCGAATCTCTACAGCCAACCAGGTCTTAAAGATACAGACAATGTGAGTGGAGGGAGCATTAAGCACAGGTTAAAGAGATGTGTATTGTCTCCAGACAGGAAAGCTAATGGCATTTGCTACCAAATAAACCTGCTGGACTTTAACCTGGTGTTGTTAAAACTCTTACTGTGTTTACCCCAGTCCAACGCCGGCATCTCCACATCACAAGTACTAAATTAGCAGAGTTTGAAATGATCAGTCTTTTCTCATGGATGAATGAAAGTTTAGGATAAAGGTGTTGTATTGAGATTGACTTATTTGTGACTTGCAGTTGATACTTTCAGAACCTTTAAGAGCACTTTCAGCAAGTATTTTTTTCCCCTGGAAGATTTATATATCTTTTTCATTTCTTCATGTGAAGGAGTTTTTATAAGATAATAATGTCAGTGCCACTTGCAATTCAACAAATGGAAAATTTAAATGTCAAATCCAAATTTCCCATTGTTGCACTGACCTTTCCTATCAATGGTTGGTCAGTTTCATTTTTGATAAAAACACCTCTCTTCACACCATCATCATATGGTTTGTATTTCCCTGCTGCCTGTGTACTGCTGATACCAGGATCCTGCAATGCAAAGCAAAAATGTGTCAGTGTTAAGAATCCTTAAGGAAAATAAAGTTGGAGAGACTCACCACAGATGCACACCCCAACTTCAAAAGAAGGTGACAAAGAAGTACCATAGCACATTGAGGTCACTTGAACATATGTCAATATTAGGCAAAAGCAAGATTGCCTGCAATATGATTGGATAATAGATCAATGCTTAACATGTCTCAATTCACATTGCAGGAATTGCCATTTAGTCAATGTGTTGGAGAGCAGTTGGCGCCCATAGAATTGTATTCCAACAAGAGTTGGTATCTTCAAGAGCAGAAATATTTTGTACTGGGGAGAAAAATGAGTACTGTACTAACATACTGCATTACAGAATGCCATCTGTATTTTATTATGAAAACAAAACCCCCATTTTAAAAAATAATTGTAACAGGAATTCTGGAAATATTTAACAGGTCCACCAGAATCCACATTTTTAAAATAGATTTGCAATTTGTCACACTTTTTGCTCATAAATCTGATATCTAGCATTTACCTGATACTGACAGCTGAAGTTCCCAACACATAGGCTGAGAAATCATAAAGGTGCTTCTATGCAGTCTTTGTCTTTCCTGAAGAATCAACAACATTTTACAATCCGAATTTCTTACACCTTATGCATTATATCATTAATAGGAGAAATCCAAAATTGAAAACATGTCACAACTGAATTTTCTGTTTGTAGAGAGGCATCCTAAGGGAATATATTGAACACATCAGCTGTATATGCACTGTTTGAAACCACCACCCCAGAGAGACAAACTCAATCTTTTGCCAAGAAACACGCAATGTTGTTCAGATTTGCTCAGAACTATTGCCGTTTTTACTGCCACTTGATGGTTTGAGAGAGCTAAGCCTACTGAGCTTCTTAACTCACATGCCATGTTCACAAAATCCTTGTTCTATTTTTTAACTTTCTGTACATATGGATGATTCCTTTCCCTTCCACAACCCCACAAGAAACACACACATTAAACTCTGAATAGGAATGTTTCAATCCCTGAGCTACACACAGCAGATGAAATGCAATCCAAATTAATCCCTCACTGCCTCACAACTTCATAATATGGAGAAGTCCACAGTACATACAGCCTAAGAATTACATGGTGGAAATAAAAGAGTATCCCTGGAGAAAATTTAACATCTATATATATTTTAAAAAATTAGTGAGCTTTTATGTTAAACATGAAAATTTCTATTCTTAATATTGGGATCAAATCAATGGTCAGAATACTTTTGATTCTTGAATGATTTGTGTTCTCACCACAATCATGACGTATTTCAAGCCCTTCTGATGAAACTCTTTCACCATTTGTGCATAGTCTCCAAAGTACCGCAAATTATAAGTGAAGTCCTTTTTCTGGTCCGCGTAATCTATGTCATTCCACTGCACATCCTGCAGGAAGAAAATCATAAACAAAAAAAACAATCATGCACCTTGTTGATAATCAGTAATGCAGAGGGCTACACCATGCATACCTTTAAAACTTCCTGTTCTGTTTATTATACTGCACTATCCATTCTCGCATGTGAAGCAGCAATGCTAATCACTGTGCTACCATGCCGCCCGTGCCATTATGAGCAAAGATGAGAGAAGCTAGGATTGTTGTCCTTATAGTGGAGAAGATTAAGGAGATAATTAATAGAAGTGTTTAAAATGATCATGCTTTGATAGTGTATGGCAAAAACAATTTCCACTGGCAGCAAGATTAGCTCCCAGAGACACAAATTTAAGATAATTGGCAAAAGATCTACTGCGGAAATGAAAAGAATTCATTTTATTCAGCAAGTCATTAAAAGTTGACGACAGCTCAGCCTTCAACTCCATTATCCCAACAAAACTCATCTCCAAACTCCAGGGCCTAGGGCTCAGCTCCTCCCTTTGTGACTGGATCTAGACTTCCTAACCCACAGACCGGAATCAGTAAAGATAGGTAACGACACCTCCTTCATGATTATCCTCAACACCGGTGCCCCGCAAGGCTTTCCTCAGCCCCTTACTGTACTCCTTACGCACTTACGACTGTGTGGCCAAATTCCGTTCCAACTCCATTTTCATGTTAACTGGTGACACCACCGTAGTGGGTCGGATCTCAAACAATGACGAGTCGGAGTATAGGAAAGAGAGAGAGAATCTGGTGAAGTGATGCGATGTCAATAATCTCTCGCTCAATGAAGGAGCCAGTCATTGGCTTCAGGAAATGCAGTGGAGAACATGCCCTTATCAACATCAACAGCGATGAAGTGGTGATGGTCGAGAGCTTCATGTTTACAGGTGTTCAGATCATCAACAATCTGTCCTGGTCCCTTCACGTTAACTCTATAGTTAAGAAAGCCCACCAGCGCCTCTACTTTCTCAGAAGGCTAAGGAAATTTGGTATGTCCACTACAACTCTCAGCAAGATGCATCACAGAAAGCATCCTTTCTAGATGTATCACAGCTTAGTATGGCTCCTGTTCTGACCAAGATCACAAGAAACTAGAAAGGGTTGTGAACATAGCCCAGTCCATCATGCAAACCAGCCTCCCATCCACTGACTCAGTCTATACTTCCTGCTGCCTCGGCAAAGCAGCCAGCATTATCAAGCATCCCACGCACCCCAGACATTCTCTCTTCCACCTTCTTCCATCAGGAAAAAGATACAAGTCTGAGAACACGTACCAACCGACTGAAGAACAGCTCCTTCCCTGCTGCCATCAGACTTTTGAATGGTCCTATCATTTATTAAGCTTATCTTTCTCTTCACCCAATCTGTAACTGCAACACTATATTCTGCACCCGATCTTTTCCTTCTCCCCTATGTACTCTGTGAACAGTACGTTTTGTCTGTATAATGTGGAAGAAACAATACTTTTCACTGTATCCCAATGCATGTGACAATAATAAATCAAATCGATCAGGAAAAGGTGGTGGAATCAACTGACTTTCAGAAACAGAAATGCATACACTTGAAAAAGAGAAATCTACAGGGAATATAAAAAACAGCTGGATGGTGGGACTATTTGGATAGTTCTTCCAGAGAGTCTGTACACAAACAGTGGGCCAAATGACTTCTTGGATTATACAATTAAACAAAAAAACTCAATTATTGAAGATGATAATCCAAAGAAAATATTGTCTGACATTTGCTGAAGTCAAGTACTTAGATCCCACAGAAGTTTTGTGGCGTATCCTTTAGGAGATTGTTTCATTTGGAAAACAAGTTTGTTTCGGGAAATGGCCTTTTGCTTTATATGCTCACCTGAGGCATGTTGGCTCTCGTCATATTTGCTACAACCTGCCGTGTAATGTTGGTGCTCCAGTAACCCCACCGACACAGGTGGAATCCCAGACTCCAGTATGGAGGCATTATTGGATAACCTACAGTCATAAAAATGTACATTAAGATGTTGTGCTAAGTAGCACTAGAAACAAAAAAATTGTATTTATATAGTACATTTCATGACATCTTTACAGTCTTTGAAATACTTCTTTGAAGTGCAGTCACTGTGGCATTATTGGAAATGTGGCAACCAATTTCTGCACAGTGGCAATGTGACAATTACTTGATAATCTGTTTTAGTGATAAATATTGGCAGGTTCAATGGGGATCATTTTACATCCAGCCTGAGAGGAAGACAGGACCTTGGTTTAACGTCTCATTTGAAAAATGAAACATGTGGGGCAAGGAAAGAGGGGAAACTGGGTAAAACTGAGATGGACATTGGCACGTCTGTTCTGGAACTTGGCATGAATATTGTTCAGACTGAGGAGTCTGAAGTCTCTTTTTGTTAGCAGTTGGCTACCACATGAAACACTTTTAAAACATTTCCTTTTGTGCATATGCTGTTAACACAAAAATGCCACAAAACTCTGAAACGTGCACAGAAGGATATGAGCACAGCTGTGTGGAAAGTGTAGAACGGTTCAGTCTTCTGAAGATTGACCAGCTCTTAAAGTATTGTTGGAAAGGTAAACACAAGGGTTATTGTTTCTAGACAACAGTGAAGAAAGTTCAAGTACCTATAGTTCCAGCACAAAAACAAATCCCTCAACAGAATTGGCACATTTTTTGATTTAAATTCATTGGCAGGTTTTGGGTGGTGGGAGAATTTCAAAGATTCAGGTCAGCAAAGCAACTTCTGTTCTTTATCAAATGTTCACTTAACTGTTTATAATAACTGTATTTTATAACTTTCTAACAACATTTGTTTTAAATTTTTTATGAAAAAAGCAATTTCCTGGAAATTTAGTAAATTAGAAAAAGGTTTTGTTCATGGCCATGGGCCATTTTTCAATCACATATTTTTAAAAATAAAAATATGAACATCTAGGCAGCATAATCAGAAGATTAAAGTCAAGAATTATTCTTCCGTGTGTAAATTCCAGGTCTTTGTTCAACTTAAATAACAAGTATTGGTTTCAATCTTACCGGTAATATCCATGTACTGTCTTATCACTGTTTTTGGATCAGGACCCAAGAACACATAAAAATCAAGGATTCCCCCAATGGTCCTCCAGGTTAGGGTGGGGGCTGGCTGAAGTAATATGTCTGGATGAAATAAAATTGTGTTAATTTCCTCAGCAGCATATTCTTAAATATCAGTACCACAAGATAATATAAACAGTATTGTTAACTCGGCCACCTCTGGAATGGTACAGAGAAGCAAGTAATTAAACATAGATAGGGTTTGTGACTTGCACAGAAGTCAAGAGTCTTGATCTAGCCAAATTGGAAAAAATAGCAGGCAATAATAGCTCGGTATAATCCCACAGGAGAGTGTGGTCGCAATTTTGAATATATGAATAAAAATTATGTATATATTCTGTATTTGATTTGCAAAAAGGCCAACTAAGGCAAAAGGTTTCAATAAAGCAGGCAGGTAGAAAAACAGAAAATGTGAAAGACAAAATGCAAACCAAAGTACAACATAGTAACATGACAAAAATGCTTACTTATATTGCAGTTCATCATCTGGCAGTTTAATATTAAACAGGTTTCGTAGATCTTCAATTTTAATTGGATTTGTCTTTCCAAGTAAGTTAATTTCTTACCCTTGGCATTACTGTTTAACAGGAAAACACCATGAGCTGATCCATCCTCTTCCATCACCAAATAGAAAGGGTGTGAGCCATATAAATTGGCATTTGGCTGCAATGAACAGGTTAGTGTCAGTGAGGATAAAGTTAATTGTGTACAGACTTGTCTTGTTTGAGTTCACAATTGATTCCTTAAATATTTTTGTAGACTATTGAGGTGTAAACTTTCAGGCACCTCTTTCCCACTATTCTCCCCGCTTCTCTGGGAGATAGGATGTGCTAGATTTTGTTCAAAAGGCATCAGGACTCCACTTGTACTTTCGCCAAGTGAATGGCATCAGTCAATTCAAGGAATAGGCCATCACCACTGCACTTTCCTGCAGGCTGACTGAATAATGATCAAAAGTGGGAACTTGATTTGGTTTCACTCTGTTTAGTTTCAGAGTAGATCAGTAAGAATCTAGGCTTTTTTCTACACTGGCCATCCTAATATTCTCTATACTGGTACCTGGATACAAGATTCATACTGATAAATTTAATTTGCCACTTTCTAGGTACTGATATCATTGGGAAATACAACAAACCATAATAAAGTATTGAAAAACAAAATAGTTAACTGAAAGTTATATTTATTAAATGACATTGCAGAGATCCAATAGAACAGGTTCAAGTCGACTTAGAGCATATTTTTCCTGCAATTTTGTACACAATGATCTCTTAGGTTTATCATTAAACAGACAGCAAACAGATGCTGCACATGGCTAGGATGGTAAAAGAGAAACAACAGAGTAGATGAGAAGGAAGAGAGAAAATAAAGAGACCGATATAGTGCTTAACAGTTCCAGAGCACAATGGCATGAGACATTAAATTTAGAAATATTTCAAATAAGGTCAGGTTTTGAGGAGGCTTTTAAAAGCGGAGAGAGATGTAGGAAGTTGAAGAAGAGAAATCCAGAGTGCAGGATCATGATGGTTGAAAGCTCTGCCACCACTAACTGAGAGGCTAAGGGATGGGAGAAATACATGGCATGTCAAAGTTAGAAGAGCAGTGCGTGTAAGCAAAACTAGAGAAAGTTGCAGAGGCAGGGTGGAGCATGCCCAAGAGGGATTTTGAAATCACAGATTTGGAGAAATGGGAAGTCAATGGAGGCCAATAACGACAGGATTGATAGGTGAGAAGGACTTGGTATGGAGGAAAATGCAGAGTCTTTGATGAGTTGGAACTTGGGCAAGGCATCTGATAGGGGTGGTGGTGGGTGGGATGGCAAAAGAAATATTGGAAAAATTGAGCCTGGTGATAGAAAGGGACTGTGGAATGAAGGTTATGTTGCAAGATTAAAATAGGACAATGTGACTTAATTTAAGACCATAAAGCGTAGGAGCAAAAGCCATTTGGCCCATCAAGTTTGCTCCACCATTCAATGCGATCATGACTGATCTGACATATAATCCTCAACTCCACTTTCCAGCTTTATGCCTATAACCCTTGATTCCCTTGCTGATTAAAAATCTGTCTATCTCAGCCGTGAATATACTTAACGACCCAGCTTCTACAGACCTCTGCAATAAAGAATTCCACAGATTCACTACCCTCAGAGAAGAAATTCCTCCTCATCTGTCTTAAATGGGCAACCTCTTACTCTGCGATTATACCCTCAGGTGCTAGAGTCTCCAAAAAGGGGGGAAAAAACCTTTCATCATTTGCCCTGTCAAGCCCCAAGTATACTATATGTCTCAATGAGGTTGCTCTCATTCTTCTAAACTTCAGTGGGTACATGTCCAACCTACTCAACCTCTCCTCATAAGAAAGTCCTTCCATACCTAGGATCAATCTAGTGAACCTTCTCTGGACTTCCTCCAATGCCAGTATATTTTTCCTTAGATAAGGGGACCAAAACTGTCCACAGCATTCCAGGTGTGGTCTAACTAGTGCTTTGTATAGTTTTAGCAAGACTTTTCTATTTTAAACCCCATTCACTTTGAAATAAAGGCCAATATTCCAATTGCCTTCCCTATTATCTGCTGAACTTGTATGATAGCCTTTGTGATAAATGCACGAGGACCCCCAAATCCCTGCTACAGCTTTTCTCAGTCATCCTCTATTTAAATAACATTCATTCATTAATTTATTCTTTCTACCAAAGTGCATAACTTCAAATGTTCCTACATTATATATCATTTGCCAAGTTTTTGCCCACTCACTTGACCTGTCTATATCCCTCTGTAGACCCTTTGTGTTATTCTCACCACTTGCCTTCCCTTCTATTTTTGAGTCATCCGCAAACTTGGCAATAGTACATTCACTTCCCTCATCCAAGTCATTAATATATATTGTAAATGATTGTGGCCCCAGCCTTGATCGCTGTGGAGAGTCTGGTGCAGACTCTTCTGCACTGTAGGGATTCTATGACTCCACTAGTTATAAGTTGCCATCCTGGTGTATCATCGCACACAGCCACTAGGTATTCAGCACTTACCCCCCAATTTCTTCAGTGGCAAAAATGGAATTGATCATATGATGTTTCACTACAGTGAGAATGATTTTTCTTTATATATGGAACAACATACGCAAGACACTTACAAATACTACAAGGTAAGAGACATAAGGGCATCAATTGGAGGTTCCTCATGCATTAATGGACTGTTTCGGTCGGTCTTGAACAGCCTTAAGCACAGCAATAACTGTGTTTCATATTTTTTCACTGTTCTATGAAATGTTCCAGAATAGAAATTCCTATGGATATAATCAAACACCAATACAAAACTATTCTGAGAGAAAAACAAAGTCAAAATTACACTCTTCTCCACAGGACCCAAGGACAAGGAAAAATATAACCAGCCACTTCTTTCTAGATAAGTATTTTTTTAACGTATGGCTCATCTAGCGCCTGCTGTCTTGGAAAGGGTTTGCCATTTGTTTCTCAGACAGAATTGGCATTTTGAATATCTCAACATCGCAAAAGAAACAAACAAGCCAACCAACTTACATGAGGTGCTTGATCTCTGTTCCAATGAGTTAATCGAGTCCAATTGACACTGAGGATCAGATTTGTCATGTGTTCTCCCAAACCTGAAATGTACTTAGAGGCCACAGAGGTGGAGATCTGTAGAAACTGATCAGCATAAAACAACGGCCCCACTGTTGTGTTCAGGCTAAGTAACAAAATAAATAGGATACATCTTATTCAATGAAATTACTGAAAAATGGCTAAAACATTTTAAAATACTGACTCATGGGATTGTTGTACAGAACTGCTTTTGTACAAAGTTTCATAGTTCACATTTTCTGACAATCATTTAGCTTGACGGCACGGGACCTGGGTTCGATTCCCGGCTTGGGTCACTGTCTGTGTGGAGTTTGCACATTCTCCTCGTGTCTGCGTGGGTTTCCTCCGGGTGCTGCGGTTTCCTCCCACAGTCCAAAGATGTGTGGGTTAGGTTATTGGCCATGCAAAAATTGCCCCTTAGTGTCCTGAGATGCGTAGGTTAGAGGGATTAGTGGGTAAAAATGTAGGGATATGGGGGTAGGGCGTGGGTGGGATTGTGGTCAGTGCAGACTCGATGGGCCAGATGGCCTCTTTCTGCACTGTAGGGTTTCTATGATTCTATGACAATGAAACAGCCTGGCTCTAAGCTGTTTAAGCTGCTGGAGAATTGCATTTCTACGCTTTCTCAAAATTTTAATTTAATTAACAACAACTAAATAAGCTGAACGCTAGACTTGAAAATTTCTTCCTTCCAGAACTGAAACGAATTTAATCCTTCCAGAATTGCCACAAATTGTTTCAGAATGAAAAGTCGAAACTGAAAATATAAATCACACACCCCCAAGTCTGTCAAGGTCTCAAAAAAACAAAAACATTTCTGTTATCGTTTGGTTAGAGACCCAGTACTACAGAGAAAGGTCCCTTGTTAATTTCCTTTTTAATGGACACCATGCACTGTATTAATTGGTCATCTTCATCCTATGTAAACATTTTTAAAATGTATTCTTCAATGAGATGTAGTTGTTGCTCTAAGACCAGCTTCTGTTGTCCATCTCCAATTGCCCTTGAACTGAGTGGCAAGTTAGCCTATTTCAGAGGACAGTTAAGAGTCAACCACACTGCTATGGATCTGGATTAATGTGGAGCAGATTGGGTATCGATGGCAGATTTCTTTCCCTAAAGGACATTAGTGAACCAGATAGATTTTTACACAACTGATGATAGTTGTAGACAGTGCGGAGGGAAGTGGCAGGTTACAGAGGGACATAGATAAGCTGCAGAGCTGGGCTGAGAGGTGGCAAATGGAGTTTAATGCGGAAAAGTGTGAGGTGATTCACTTTGGAAGGAGTAACAGGAATACAGAGTACTGGGCTAATGGTAAGATACTTGGTAGTGTGGATGAACAGAGGGATCTGGGTGTCCATGTGCATAGATCCCTGAAAGTTGGCACCCAGGTTGATAGGGTTGTTAAGAAGGCGTGTGTTAGCTTTTATTGGTAGAGGGATTGAGTTTCGGAGCCAGGAGGTCATGCTGCAACTGTACAAAACTCTGGTGCGGCTGCATTTGGAGTATTGCGTACAGTTCTGGTCGCCGTATTATAGGAAAGATGTGGAAGTGTTGGAAAGGATGCAGAGGAGATTTACCAGGATGTTGCCTGGTATGGTGGGAAAATCATATGAGGAAAGGCTGAGGGGATTGAGGTTGTTTTCGTTAGAGAGAAGAAGGTTAAGAGGTGACTTAATAGAGGCATACAAGATGATCAGAGGATTAGATAGGGTGGATAGTGAGAGCCTTTTTCCTCAGATGGTGATGGCTAGCACGAGGGGACATAGCTTTAAATTGAGGGGTGAGAGATATAGGACAGATGTTAGAGGTAGGTTCTTTACTCAGAGAGTAGTAAGGGCGTGGAATGCCCTGCCTGCAGCAGTGGTGGACTCGTCAACATTAAGAGCATTCAAATGGTTATTGGATAAACATATGGATGATATTGCAATAGTGTAGATTAGAGGGGCTTTAGATTGGTTCCACTGGTCGGCACAACATCGAGGGCCGAAGTACTGCGCTGTAATGTTCTATGTTCTATTACTGAGACTAGTTTTCGATTCTAGATTAATTAATTTAATTTGAATTCCACAAGCTATTTTGGGTTTAAATTAGTTCAGGAAGAGCTTTCCAGCAATCCCTGAATTCAGTCCTTAAATATATGTGTATTCATTCAGTGAAAAGATATTCTTTCTTTCCAATTTTCTCTTAAACTGAATGGCTCTTAACGGGAACATCTCCATGGCTGCAGTTACTTTTCTACTTTCTCAGAGTGGCTGTTTCTCATTTGCAAATTTTGGCATTGAAAATTCAAAGATTATTAATCTAAAGAACAAAGAAAAGAACAAAGAAAATTACAGCACAGGTATAGGCCCTTTGGCCCTCCAAGCCTGCACCGACATGCTGCCCGACTGAACTAAAACCCCCTACTCTTCCCTCTATTCCCATCCTGTTCATGTATTTGTCAAGACGTCCCTTAAAAGTCATATTCGTATCTGCTTCCACTACCTCCCCCGGCAGCTCCAGGCACCCACTGCCCTCTGCGTAAAGAAGGAACACTTCTCAGTTGATCTTGTTTCTTTTATCTCATGAGAAGAAAACCTCAGTAGGGCTACCTCCAACTGGATGATTTCAGCACCACATTTTAGAAACCAGGTATTAGGTCCACTACCCTGTCAGTTAGGGATATTGCACAGGGAGAACTGGGAAAAAGATTTTGTCAATTACAGAAATTGGGGGAATTTTCCTTATGTTGTGTATTTCCAACATTATAAACATAGTGGAAAATGTCTCTTCAGTATCGTTAGCAGAATATTAAAAAAAAAGAAACAACCAGAGAAGATCTTGTTTAATTTCAAAAGGAAATTGAATAATTTGCCCATGTTAATAGTTTACTCCTCAAGGTGAGCTAGTAAAATACTTTTGTGTTGTGGTAACATATAATTCTGATTTTTAAAAATTCTGATTTTATCCTCAGATTTTTTTTAAACCACCCTTGTAGCACTCAATGGATTAGGCAAAAAGCTCAACAATCATGCCGTATATATACAACACAGTAAATACATTAATGAAGATTAACTTGCACAAGTCCAAAGATGTGCAGGTTAGGTGGATTAGCCATGCTTAATTGCCCCTTAGTGTCCAAAGACGTGTAGGTTCGAGGGATTAGTGGGGTAAATGTGTGGAGTTACGGGGATAGTACAGGGATGTGGTTGGAGAGATGGTGCAGACTTGATGGGCAAATGGCCTCCGTCTGCACTGTAGAGATTCTATGATTCTAAAATATACTAAAGTATCAGCCTGGATTTTGCTGTGGTAATGATGCTGAAACAGTCAGCATTCACTGCCATTGTTCTGTTAAAACTGAGAGCAATCTTGGGTATTTGGATATGTGCAGAACCCAAAAGGTGCTGTCAGTGAGTCTGCGTTCCTTCGTAGGGTGCTCTGTAGACACTCCAACATAGACTTCTATCGCTCTTGCAATTATGATCTAATGAGAACTTCGACTCTAATGTTCTTAATCTCTTTGCAAAAACTCTGGGAGTAGTTATACCTTGTTGAATTACATGTAACTGAGTTTTAAAACGGCAAATGAACTGTATATCAACTTCTAAACACTCTTACCGGCCCTGAAAAGTTAATTTTGTATTTGTGGAATGTTCAGTTTCTCTATAATGATTATAAATTCCACATATTTTTAAAACCAAAAAAATTGTTTATTTAATGTCTGTTTATCACCAGTTTAGCCTCTATCTTATGTTACCACCAGGTGAGAAGGGATGAATTGGCTTCCCTCCATTCAATCTCTTAGTTGGTCACAACAAAGTTTTAAGTTTCTTTCTCACAAGGATATGCCCTTTTCCAAACCAGAATTATTTAACTATTTAAGCTGTGAGCAATAAAGAGCCAATCAAACAAGGTTTTCTTGAGTCAAAGAATGAGCAAATTCATCAACCGCTACCTGAGTAAAATAACAAAACTGCAACTTCAAGCATTTGGCTCTCATGTTGTCATTACACACACAAACACACATACAGGTATCAGAAATATGGGGAGTCAATAAAATATAAAAAGGTAAAGGAATATATGGTTAAGTGCACTTTGATTGCCCTTGAAGTGTAGATTTTTGAGGTTGTGGCCAATTCAGGTTAGCTGGTTTCTTGAATACAGTCAGATGTAGATGTTGCAATTGTTAAGAGATTTTGGTTCACTGGTCGGTTTCTGGTAGAGTTGGCTTCTTGAATCAAGCAACGTGCCAATTCCACAAGAATTGGTGGGATCGCAGGAATCGGTGCTGGGGCCTCAACTGTTTACCATATACATAGACGATCTGGAGGAGGGGACCGAGTGTAGGGTAACAAAGTTTGCAGATGACACAAAGATGAGTGGGAAAGCGAATTGCGTGGAGGATACGGAAAGTCTGCAGAGAGATTTGGATAGGCTAAGTGAGTGGGTGAGGATCTGGCAGATGGAGTATAACGTTGACAAGTGTGAGGTTATCCCCTTTGGAAGGAATAATAGTAAAATGGACTATTATTTAAATGGTGAAAAATTACAACATGCTACTGTGCAGAGCGACCTGGGGGTCCTTGTGCATCAATCGCAGAAACTCAGTTTGCAGGTGCAGCAGGTGATCAAGAAGGCAAATGGAATGTTGGCCTTTATCGCGAAGGGGATGGAGTATAAAATCAGGGAGGTCTTGCTGCAATTGTACAAGGTACTGGTGAGGCCGCAACTAGAGTACTGTGTGCAGGTTTGGTCCCCTTGTTTGCGAAAGGATATATTGGCCTTGGATGGAGTACAGAGAAGGTTCACCAGGTTGATACCGGAGATGAGGGGGTTAGCTTATGAGGAGAGATCGAGTAGATTGGGCCTGTACTCGTTGGAGTTTAGAAGGCTAAGGGGAAATCTTATAGAGACATATAAGATAATGAAGGGGCTCGACAGGGTAGAGGGAGAGAGATTCTTTCCACTTAGAAAGGAAACAAGATCTGGAAGACACAGCCTTAAAATAAGGGGGAGTCTGTTTAGAACAGAGTTGAGGAGGAACTTCTTCTCTCAGAGGGTAGTGAATCTCTGGAATTCTTTGCCCATTGAAGCAGTGGAGGCTACCTCGTTAAATATGTTTAAGACACAAGTAGATAGATTTCTGATCAATAAGGGAATTAAGGGGTAGGGGGAGCGGGCGGGTAAGTGGAACTAAACCACTATCAGATCAGCCATGATCTTATTGAATGGCGGGGCAGGCACGAGGGGCTAGATGGCCTACTCCTGCTCCTATTTCGTATGTACTTATGTACTTAAGAAAGAGAGGGAGAAAGGAGCAGCCCTCACCTCATTTCTTCTGCTGAAGATTTTCTTGACACTGCCTGTGTCACTTGTAATCTCTCTTTAGCAGCTGGCAGTCTTGTCTTACAATCCTTCACCCATTGTGTATTTCCAAGTGATTTTATGTGTGTAAGTCTGTGGCAGTCGTTGTGTCAATATCCAGTACTATGTATTTTTAATATCTCTTCCTTAGACAGTTATGAACTTTGCTGCGTGTCTGGGTTATAGGAAATGCATCTCTCTTCACACTCCTTAGAGTCTTAGAATCTTAGAAACCCTACAGCACAGAGAGAGGCCATTCGGCCCATCGAGTCTGCACCGACCACAATCCCACCAGGCCCTACCCCCATATCACTACATATTTACCCACTAATCTCTCTAACCTACGCATCTCAGGACACTAAGGGGCAATTTTAGCATGGCCAATCAACCTAACCCGCACATCTTTGGACTGTGGGAGGAAACCGGAGCACCCGGAGGAAACCCACGCAGACACGAAGAGAATGTGCAAACTCCACACAGACAGTGACCCAAGCCGGGAATCAAACCCAGGTCCCTGGAGCTGTGAAGCAGCAGTGCTAACCACTGTGCTACTGTGCCGCCCCAAATCATTCCCGAGGGTGATTTGTTTGTTTCTCACCTGCATTTTGGAATGTGGCCTTGTATTTTAAGTAGTTTTGCACTTTTTCAGTTCAAGCTGCAAAATTTCAGTCAGTTGCAAGTTGTAAACTCAGATTTTCAAAACTAAAGGGCCTTATAGGAGGCCACTGAGTTCAGCAAATTTATGGATTGTTCAAAACTGATCATAAATCAACTGCTCTCAGCAGATTGTAGGTGGGACTTTGATACATAAACAGACGGACATTGTTAAATTGCTGGATCTGGTCAAACAATGGCAGACAACTGATTGTGTTACTGAATCCTGGCACAATTAATTGTGTTACTGGTCACACAACTGGGTGTGCAAGTCCACAGAACCTTGAAGGTGACGTCACAGGTGGAGAAGGTGGTGAAGAAGGCATATGGCATGCTTGCCTTTATAGGACGGGGCATAGAGTATAAAAGTTGGGGTCTGATGTTGCAAATGTATAGAACGTTGGTTCGGCCGCATTTGGAATACTGCGTCCAGTTCTGGTCGCCACACTACCAGAAGGACGTGGAGGCTTTGGAGAGAGTACAGAGGAGGTTTACCAGGATGTTGCCTGGTATGGAGGGGCTTAGTTATGAGGAGAGATTGGGTAAACTGGGGTTGTTCTCCCTGGAAAGACGAAGGATGAGGGGAGATTTAATAGAGGTGTATAAAATTATGAAAGGCATAGATAGGGTGAACGGTGGGAAGCTTTTCCCCAGGTCGGTGGTGACGTTCACGAGGGGTCATAGGTTCAAGGTGAAGGGGGGGAGGTTTAACACAGATATCAGAAGGACATATTTTACACAGAGGGTGGTGGGGGCCTGGAATGCGCTGCCAGGCAAGGTGGTGGAGGCGGACACACTGGGAACGTTTAAGACTTATCTAGACAGCCATATGAACGGAGTGGGAATGGAGGGATACAAAAGAATGGTCTAGTTTGGACCAGGGAGCGGCGCGGGCTTGGAGGGCCAAAGGGCCTGTTCCTGTGCTGTATTGTTCTTTGTATCTAGCCTGTCTAATCCTGTTAAAATTGAAACACAAAGAACTGCTGAGGTGATAGAAAAAACATTTTAAAAATGAGATAATAATGTAACAAAAACCCTATTTAAGTTCACCTCCTCACACAAAAGAGAGGAAAACTAAGAAGAAGACATCAAGACAACATCAGGTCTCCAGCCAAGCAGGAAGTGACCGCAGGCTGGTCACATACTGTCATGGGCCTACTGAAAATTTAAATTAAAAGTGAAAGGTTTTAATTGCTTTTAACTTCATGGTTTATTGTGTGAATATTTCAATTTGATTGGTTGGTTGCCTACCTACTTGTTGATATCACTGTTGTTTTATGCCAAAACATTGCCTTGATTTAAAATGCCACAGAGCAAGGGAAATTCCTGCCACAGAGATCACTATATCTTTGTGGGCACCTTTCTTTGAACTCAGCGGTAAGTATCCTTGCAAAGTTCAGGCCGTCAAAGTCTTTCTTAAAGTAAGTTTGTAAATATAATAAGGTTTGAATGACAGCAACAACTGAACAGCTAAAAATTACCTTCCCTCATCAACTTCTTTACATGCACTTATATGTTTTAAAATTGTAATCTTTCTTTTCCTCCACAAAATAACTAGTTTGTCAAGTATGAATGGATTTTGAAAAAAACAGATTGATATACACTATGTTACAATCAATTTATATTATTCTATAGGTTTATTTCTAAAGATTTATGTCACATGTAAAATTATCACAGTTCATTGCCCCTGCTCATAAAATAATCTGATATTTTTATTGCAATTAGGGTACCAATGATTCAAGAAGTTGTTCAGACATAGTGGCAAATTACTGGATTAGTAATCCAGACTGTTGGACTAATAGTCCAAAGAAAGTGAGTTTAAATCCCACAGCAAGTTTCAGAATTGGAATTCCGTTAAAATGATTAAATCTGGAAGAGCTGGTTGGACTGTCATGAAAAACAAACTGGTTCACAAATGTCCTTCAGGGAATGGAACTTGCTGTCCTTATTTCTCCCCTGTGAAGAGCCTAGCAAGTGACTCTTCAACTAATTTGATTTATTCCACATGACATCAAGAAACCACTGGTCACAGGAAAGACCATGGACTCAACAAAACCCTGGCTGCAACGCTGAAGACCTGTGAAATAACTGTACCTCTGGCCAAGCTGTCCCAAAACTGTTACTGTGTTTACCCCAGTCCAACGCCGGCATCTCCACAAAACTGTTACCAAGCTGTCCCAATGCAGCTACAACATTAGCATTTACCTGGTAATGTGGAAAACTGCCCACATATTGCTCTACATATAACCATCATCAAAATTAGTCTTCAACAACACGAGCAACACTTACCACTAATCTGTGCATCAATGCCTAATTCTGCCAGGACCATTTAGCTCCTGTTTTGCTATATTCTAAGTTTTTTGAGTGAAATGTAAATTCTACGAGTGAAGATTACCATAGTAGGAGATACCAAGACTAATCACACTTACAGAACAAGGCCATTTGATTTCCTCTGTATAATTATGCCAAAGGGTCTGGATGAAAATTTAACAGTGTAGAGTTGAATTGAAGCTTTCTCAGTGACCTTAGGAACATCAATAGGAACCTCATACCGTTTGATCCTTGGATCCTTAAGCTGAAAGACAGAAAAATAAGGTTTACTGGAGTGAGAAAAAGATATCTGCTAAATGAATCTTACATTAAACATATTCACAGGTGTTATTATTGACCCTGAATTTCTTTGGTTTCCAATAATTATTTTACGAAGGGAGGGAGGCAGCAGACAGGAAATTATAGGCCGGTTAGCCTGACTTCAGTCATAGAGTCCATTATTAAAGATGAGATCGCGGAGTACTTGGAAGTGCATGATAAAATAGGACTGAGTCAGCACGGCTTTGTCAAGGGGAGGTCACGTCTGACAAATCTGTTAGAGTTTTTTGAGGAGGTAACAAGTTAGATAAAGGAGAACCAGTGCACGTGATTTATTTAGATTTCCAGAAGGTCTTTGATAAGATGCCGCATAGGAGACTGTTAAATAAGTTAAGAGCCCATGGTGTTAAGGGTAAGATCCTGACATGGATAGAGGATTGGCTGACTGGCAGAAGGCAGAGAATGGGGATAAGGCGGTCTTTTTCTGGATGACAGCCTGTGACTAGTGGTGTACCTCAGAGGTCGGTGCTGGGACCACAACTTTTCACAATATACATTAACGATTTGGAAGAAGGAACTGAAGGCACTGTTGCTAAGTTTGCAGATGATACAAAGATATGTAGAGGGACAGACAGTATTGAGGAAGCAGCGGGGCTGCAGAAGGACTTGGACAGGTTAGGAGAGTGGGCAAAGAAGTGGCAGATGGAATACAATGTGGAAAAGTGTGAGGTTATGCACTTTGGGAGGAGGAATGGAGGCATAGTCTATTTTCTAAATGGGAAAATGCTTAGGAAATCAGGAACACAATGGGACTTGGGAGTCCTTGTTCAAGATTCCCTTAAGATTAACGTGCAGGTTCAGTCGGCAGTTAGGAAGGCAAATGCACTGTTCAAATTCATGGTCGAGAGGGCTAGAATACAAGAGCAGGGATGTACTTCTGAGGCTGTATAAGGCTCTGGTCAGACCCCATTTGAAGTATTGTGAGCAGTTTTGGGCCCCATATCTAAGGAAGGATGTGCTGGCCTTGGAAAGGGTCCAGAAGAGATTCACAAGAATGATCCCTGGAATGAAGAGCTTGTCGTATAAGGAACGGTTGACGACTCTGGGTCTGTACTCGTTGGAGTTTAGAAGGATGAGGGGGGATCTTATTGAAACTTACAGGATACTGCAAGGCCTGGATAGAGTGGATGTGGAGAGGATGTTTCCACGAATAGGAAAAACTAGAATCAGAGGGCTCAACTTCAGGCTAAAGGGACGATTCTTTAAAACAGAGATGAGGAGGAATTTCTTCAGCCAGAGAGTGGTGAATCTGTGGAACTCTTTGCCACAGAAGGCTGTGGAGGCCAGGTCATTGAGTGTCTTTAAGACAGAGATTGATAGGTTCTTGATTAATAAAGAGATCAGGGGTTATGGGGAAAAGGCAAGAAAATGGGGATGAGAAAAATATCAACCATGATTGAATGGCCTAATTCTGCTCCTATGTCTTATGGTCTTATTTGTTTAACTTTTGGTATAATCCCAGTTGATGTTATAAATTGTCAGGAGGACCCAGAATGGAACCCTGACTTGGAAGTCTGTAACTTTTATTTTTTTAAATAAAACATGGAGGAAGAGAGTCACAGGAACACTAACTAATTTTAACAAAAGAAAAAACAATTATTAAACATGACAAGTTAGATTATTATACAATACTCCTTTACACACCCCTTAGTTTAACAATTATGCACAGATTTTAAGATTAACATGGATTACAAAGTACATCTTAAATGGTCTTTTAAGCACACAAGATTGGCTGTGGTCAAATATACTCACTCCACTCTGAACCCATTTTAGCATCTGTGGATTTCTCCTCAAAATCCCCCCATGTGATTGTCATGAGTGTGTCCAAACTCCACTCCCAAAAACACACTTTAAAATCTTCTCATAATAATGCATTCCCTTAGTGGTTAGCATTCCGAAATCTAGTCCAAGATTTTCAAATGACACTCTTAAACAAAGCTTTTGTTCCACTTTTAACAACAAATCCAGTCCAGGATTTTACACCAACCCCTTTAGGATTTCTTTGCCTTGGCTGCTGTACAAATGGTTCATAATTGCTTTAAAGCTCAATTCCCAGGCTCTTCTCAACATGATGTTTGATCTACCTCTAGTTACTGTAATTATCGCTTTAATTCAAAACACTTTGTTTACTCTTCCTTGAATTTCTTCTTAAACAGTCTTTCTGTCCCAATTCCCTGGCTATCTGGATTATACATTATTCCTTCGGAAGTTTGCATCCTTGCAACTCCCTTGCCCTGTCCAGCTTCTACAGTAAGAGTCTCACAACACCAGGTTAAAGTCCAACAGGTTTATTTGGTAGCACAAGCCACAAGTTTTCAGAGCGCTGCTCCTTCATCAGATGAGTGGGAGTTCTGTTCACAAACAGGGCATATAAAGACAAACTCAATTTACAAAATAATGGCTGGTATGCAAGTCTTTACAGGTAATCAAGTCTTAAAGGTACAGACAATGTGAGTGGAGAGAGGGTTAAGCACAGGTTAAAGAGGTGTGTATTGTCTCCAGCCAGGACAGTTAGTGAGATTTTGCAAGCCCAGGCAAGTCGTTGGGGTTACAGATAGTGTGACACTAACCCAAGATCCCAGTTGAGGCTGTCCCCATGTGTGCGGAACTTGACTATCAGTTTCTACTCAGCGATTCTGCGTTGTCGTGTGTTGTGAAGGCCGCCTTGGAGAACACTTACCCGAAGATCAGAGGCTGAATGCCTGTGATTGCTGAAGTGTTCACGAACAGGAAGAGAACATTCCTGCCTGGTGATTGTCAAGCGGTGTTCATTCATCTGTCCTCGTAGCATCTGCATGGTCTCCCTAATGTACCATGCCTCGGGACATCCTTTCCTGCAGCGTATCAGGTAGACAACGTTGGCCGAGTTGCAAGAGTATGTACTCTGTACCTGGTGGATGTGTTCTCACGTGAGATAATGGCATCTGTGTCGATGATCCGGCATGTCTTGCAGAGATTGCTGTGGCATGGTTGTGTGGTGTCGTGGTCACTGTTCTCCTGAAGGCTGGGTAGTTTGCTGCAGACAATGGTCTGTTTGAGGTTGTGCAGTTGTTTGAAGGCAAGAGGTGGGGGTGTGGGGATGGCCTTGGCGGGATGTTCGTCTTCATCGATGCCACGTTGAAGGCTCCGGAGAAGATGTCGTAGCTTCTCCGCGCTGGGGAAGTACTGGACGACGAAGGTGTCCACCTTCTGTCCACCGTTTCCCGTGTTTGTCTTCTGAGGAGGTCGGTGCAGTTTTTCGCTGCGGCGCACCACTCACCTGATGAAGGAGCAGTGCTCTGAAAGCTTGTGGCTTGTGCTACCAAATAACCTGGTGTTGTGAGACTTCTTACTGTGCTTACCCCTGTCCAACGCTGGCATCTCCACATCACAGCTTCTACAGACAGAGTTGAGAGCTGTTCACGCCTCAGTGACCCATCTCTAACTGCTCTGGCTTCCAGTTAAAACTAAGAACAAAGGAAAGCACTTTTTAATGTTACAAGGGCCTCCAGTTGCTAAGCAATGTCTGCATGCCTCTGCTGGCCCATTCATTCTTCATGCCGTAGCCCTCTCTCAGCACAATAGAAACCTAATTGGAACTTCACCAATCCCCACATATAAAAACACCTTTGTCCAGCATGAATCTAACTGTAGACACAGTTCTAGACACAGGAACATTAAATTAAACCCACTTAAAACTATTCCTTAATTCTAATATTTACCAAGACAACTATAAACCCCTTAGAACAACTTTTATTTTCTTACCATCAACTACATAAAATTACATAATCAATCTTGGAAACGGCAAAAATATATGAGATTTGGGGATCAATTCTGTTGACTAACTTCAGAATTTAAGGAGTGAATTTTCCAATCCAGCACAAGTGATCAAGAGACAATGCAACCATCTGAAGGAAACAACGATTTATATTTATTTTGCACTTTTAACATAATAAAATTCCCTCAGGTACTTCACAGGAGCATTATAGAACAAAGTAATACATGGATCCACAAAAAGGGGATATTAGGTCAGTTGAAAAGAAGCTTGATCAAAAAGATAGGTTTTAAGAAGTGTCCTAAAAGAGGAAAGTAAGATAGAGAGGAATAGGGAGGCTATTCCAGAGTAAGAGGCCTAGGAAACCGAAGGCATGGTCACCAATGTTGGAGATTAAAATCAGGGATTCATAAGAGGCCAGAAATAGAGGAGTGCAGATATCTCGCAGGGTTGTGGAGGAGGTTACAGAGATAGGGAGGGGCAAGGCCATGGAGGGCCTTGAAAACAAGAATCAGAATTTGAAAATCAAGATATTGCTTGGCCTGGAGTGATAAGGGAATGGAACTGGGCATGTATTAAGACACAGACAGCTGACTTTTAGATGACCTTCAGTTATAGAAGGTAGAATGTGGGAGACCAGTCAGGTATGTGTAGCAGTAGTCAATCTGGTGATATCAAAGGCATAAATGAAAGTTTCAGCAGCAGCTGAGCCAAGACAGGGGTGAAGGAAGTTGCTGTTACTGAGCGCCTAAAGGCGATGACACGAATGAGGCTGGAACTCATCTTGGGGTTGTATGTGACACCAAGGTTATGAACATTGGCTTAATAGAACATAGAACAGTACAGCACAGAACAGGCCCTTCGGCTCACGATGTTGTGCCGAGCTTTATCTGAAACCAAGATCAAGCTATCCCACTCCCTATCATCCTGGTGTGCTCCACGTGCCTATCCAATAACCGCTTAAATGTTCCTAAAGTGTCTGACTCCACTATCACTGCAGGCAGTCCATTCCACACCCCAACCACTCTCTGCGTAAAGAACCTACCTCTGATATCCTTCCTGTATCTCCCACCACGAACCCTATAGTTATGCCCCCTTGTAATAGCTCCATCCATCCGAGGAAATAGTCTTTGAACGTTCACTCTATCTATCCCCTTCATCATTTTATAAACCTCTATTAAGTCTCCCCTCAGCCTCCTCCGCTCCAGGGAGAACAGCCCGAGCTCCCTCAACCTTTCCTCATAAGCCCTACCCTCCAAACCAGGCAGCATCCTGATAAATCTCCTCTGCACTCTTTCCAGCGCTTCCACATCCTTCTTATAGTGAGGTGACCAGAACTGCACACAATATTCCAAATGTGGTCTCACCAAGGTCCTGTACAGTTGCAGCATAACCACACGGCTCTTATACTCCAACCCCATGTTAATCCTGAACTGTTGCTCGATAGAGGGTCCAGAGAAAGACACTGTGATCAACTATGTCAAACCTGCACTTGGATCGAGAGGATAAGGAAGAAACATTTACTAATTCCACACCATTCTATCAATTGCATGCAATTTGGACAGGTGCTCCTGAAAACTGCAGTCAAAGTTTCAGTTTCTTGTGAACAGAACAAAAATATATTAATAGATAAGATTTATTTACTGAGCCACATTCCTCACTCTTTGTGATGAATAGCAGCATAAATGTTTTGCATATCTGAAAGACATATTCTCTTCATTTGTCTCTGCAATTCTAAAATTTCAGCAGTTTAGCCATGGCCATGAGAAATTCTAATATTCCAGTAATGAAACAGGTGGCTCTTGGGCACACTATGACTGGAATGTGTTAACTCTCAAGTATAGCTGTGGAAGGATACTACCAGAAACGTGGGTGATCCAGTTGCCAGTCCTTTGGAAGTAAAATATTGCACTTAGGGAAGACATCTGATAAACAGAAATGCTAAAATTTGTTCTGAAAAAAAAATTGAATCCATTTATATTACTTTAATATATCAAGAGACTTTAACTGTGAAGGTCAAATATAATTATTTCAAATATTAACTGGAAATTTAGAGATTAATAATGGCTGTAACAGCATTGTTATCATCACATTTGGCAGTCTACAACCTTCTTTATGATTTCACTAAAATTAGCTTTTCAATTGCTGTTACTTACGGTAAAATGAAGTCTGCCTGCTGTCTCGTATATTACATTCAACTGAAGCATCATTATGTCATTCAGGAACAATGTCTTCTCAGTGCGACTTAGTGTAGCTGTGTAGCCAGTACTGGTTGGAGAAAGATCATCTATGTTGTAAGAAGGATAATTTAATGGTAAAAAACAAAGCGGGGAAGACACATTGGCCATTGGATTCCAGCAGCAGCCACGAGCCCGACATTTCTTCATGTCAATCAGCTCATTGAAAGCACAATCAAACCTACTATTAGTATCAATATCACACTGAGAGGCATGGGGTCGATTCTTATTCAATGATAGCTTGCTCAATGTTCTCAAGGTCTCTGTTCTGTTTTTATAATTTGCACATTGCCACAATAGGTCTAGTTTAGATTTCCCCATGTTAACAGATGTAGAAATGATCAGAGACCCTGGTGTCGAATAACTATGGTAAGTCATCACACCAACTAGAATAATAGCAAGGAGGATTGCTCCATATTTAAGTGCAGTAATTGCCTGTATCCTTGGTTTAGCCACAGATGAAAGTCCCATGAACTCCATTCCTTCACTTGCTGAAGCAAAAGCCCATTTATTTGCTTCGTAATGTGGTGGAAACATGATGAAAAAGCAGATGATCTTGAAGCTGTGGTTTAGTTTGTCCACCTAAAGGATAGAGGAGAAAAAGTATTGCTTAAAAAATGGAGGCCATAATTTGTGCTACTAATGCATCAGAATGTTAACAAACAAGCCACTTCACATTAAAACAGAATGCTTACAGGATATAGTTAGACATAATCAGGCTTGCAGAGTGGACGTATACATGACAGATAAAATTCTATATAGCAAATCATGAAGTTGTTGATTTGTTCCTCAGAAAATAAGAAACTCAATAAAGCAAAGAGATCTGAGAATGCAGAAACACAAAGCACTAAAAGTAGCAATGCAGGTTGATAAGGCCATAAGTTTCTAGGATTCATTTCTCGGGGAATAAAATACAGAGGCTGAGAGGAAATGTGACATGTATATAGAACCTTGGTTCGGCCACAATTGGAACTATTGTGCATGCAGTGCTCTAAATAATTAAAATATTATTAAAGCATTAGGGAAAATGCACAAAAGATTTACAAGGATGTTACTGTGATGTAGAGGATGTAGCTATCAAGAAAGATTGCGCAAGCTGCAGCTCTTTTCTCTGCAGAATCTTTAAACTTATGAAGAGGTTTCTATGTGGGGAAAAACCACTGTCATTTGTGGGCCAGTCCAAAATTGGAGAGTGTAAATATATGACAGCCACTAACCAATCAAAGAAAGTTAGGAAGAATATCTGCAGAGAGTGATGAGAAATGTAGAACTTGCTGTCATGTTGGAAGGGTTGAAATAGTGTTGATGTACTTAAGTGGTAGTTTGAAGTGTACATGAAGGAGAAAGGAAGAGAGAGAAATGAGTAACCTGGGAAAAGGTAAGTAGGTGAGAGGAACCAAGAGAAAAAATGCTGGAAAATCTCAGCCAGTCTGGCAGCTTCTGTAAGGAGAGAAAGGAGAGCTGATGTTGAGTCCAGATGAGCCTTTGTCAAAGCTACTGCTTTGACAAAGAGGGGCAGGTAGTTTCCCTTGGTACCTTTACCAACACTTTGCCAACTAATACTATCAGAAAAAAACCCCCCATTGTTTTCTGATTTGCTGTTTGTGGGATCTTGTGGTGTATAAAGGTTCTGATGCACAGCCTGCCGATCGAGAACATTTCAAAAGAAGGCTGGGACATTCCTACAACCTCAGTTTAAAAGTCAGTCTTTTTGCTTAATTTTGAAGGATTGTGTTGGCACATTTAATTTTCTTTGCATCTTCCTTAAGTTGTGCTCACCCATGTCTGTACAGGCACCCACTCTAAACCCAGTTGTCTACTGCATCAGCCTTTCTGCTCCGGCAGCATTTGTAGGCAGAAAAAAGAGCTGATGTTTTGAGTCCAGATGACCCTTTGTCAAAGCTACTGCTTTGACAAAGCTTCTATAGTGTGGTCAAAGCTATAGCTTTGACAAAGGGTCATCTGGACTCAAAACATCAGCTCTTTTTTCTGCCTACAAATGCTGCCGGACCTACTGAGATTTTCCAGCATTTTCTCTTTTGGTTTCAGATTCCAGCATCCCACAGTAATTTGCTTTTATATAGAGTGAGAGAACACTGGCTGAGTGTGGACACCAGCACAGCCCAAATGAGCCAAATGGCCTGCTTCTGTGATGTGGATTTTATGTAATCTATAGTGTGGTCAATTTTCTTCAGATGATCAAGTGCAATCTTACAATTATTGGAATATTTTGAACAGATCATCAACTTCTCATTAAAGTTACATGTATTTCACCACAGACTCTTACTCACCACTTCCTAAATCACTCACTTTAGTATCACCTCCATATAAGAAGCTCTGGGTTCAAATCCCACCAGTGACCTGAGCACATAATCCATATTGACAGTGCAGAATTTAAGAAATGCTACATTGTCAGACCCTCTTTTGGTTTAGATGTTAAATTGAAGGCACACTCTGTTTGCCGAGATAATATGTAAAAGATCCCATGGCACCAAGAGGGGCAGGTAGTTTCCCTTGGTACCTTTACCAACACTTTGCCAACTAATACTATCAGAAAAAAAAAACCCATTGTTTTCTGATTTGCTGTTTGTGGGATCTTGTGGTGTATAAAGGTTCTGATGCACAGCCTGCCGATCGAGAACATTTCAAAAGAAGGCTGGGACATTCCTACAACCTCAGTTTAAAAGTCAGTCTTTTTGCTTAATTTTGAAGGATTGTGTTGGCACATTTAATTTTCTTTGCATCTTCCTTAAGTTGTGTTCACCCATGTCTGTACAGGCACCCACTCTGAACCCAGTTGTCTACTGCATCAGCCTTTCTGCTCCAAATTCAGGTCAAATGGTCTTGCTAACATCTACTCCAGGAACACACATAATAAAATGCCCATTTGGTGAGGTTCTGCAAAGTTACTGAACCTAAGGGTATAAAATTAGGTTTTTAAAAATACAAGAGACATACACGGGAAAGAATGTAACAAATTTAGTTTGCCAGCATGTCTGTCAATTGCATAAAGGCAAATTACTGCGCATGCTGGAATCTCTAACAAAAATTGAAAATGCAGGAGAAACTCAACAGGTCTGACAGCATCTGTGGAGAAGTCATCCAGACGCGAAACATTGGCTCTATTCTCTCTGATGTGGAGATGCCCACGTTGGACTGGGGTAAACACAGTAAGAAGTTTAACAACACCAGGTTAAAGTCCAACAGGTTTATTTGGTAACAAAAGCCACAAAAAGCTTGTGTGGCTTTTGCTACCAAATAAACCTGTGGGACTTTAACCTGGTGTTGTTAAACTTCTTACTCTATTCTCTCTCCACAGATGCTGTCAGATCTGCTGAGTTCCTCCAGCATTTTCTGCCTGTCAATTGCCATTGCTTTTGTTTGTTCCCTGACTGCTCTCACCCACCCCAGGTCAACGGGACTATAAAGTCTCTTCTGATTCGTGTTGCTGGGAAGCACCTTATAATCATTTGACTGGTCCACAACATTAAGTACCTTCAAAATTAAAATCCATCAGTTTGAAACAAGAAATGATAGCGCTTACCCTCTCAAAAACTAAACGCTGAGATAAGATTCTTGTTAGTGGGATTAAAGGTTATGGGTTCAAGGGAGTCAGGTATCGAATTGCGGAACGGGCTGAATGGCCTCCTCCTGCTCCACCCCGTGTAGTCTCGGTGCTGCTGATTCTGGGGTTTGGTAAAAATGGAAAGTGCTGCAGGTCTGTCCCCATCTGTGGAGCTGCACCCAGCTA
This sequence comes from Mustelus asterias, assembly GCF_964213995.1. Taxonomy (NCBI): domain Eukaryota; kingdom Metazoa; phylum Chordata; class Chondrichthyes; order Carcharhiniformes; family Triakidae; genus Mustelus; species Mustelus asterias. The sequence continues at coordinate 90,861,484 of NC_135812.1, read as the reverse complement.
CACTCCAACCTTTTGCAGCTATTCCGGGACCCACCCCCTGGAAAACATTAACAAAACAAGAACAAGTTCCGAGTCATTTCGTGTGTGTGCAAAAGAGAGAAGCCAATCCTAATTGGCAACCAGGAATGAAATAAATAATTCGTCGACAAAAGCTAAATAACATGGCGGCTGCAGCCTCCCTCAGGTCCGGTTCACAGCCCGGCAGGGGGAGGAGTAACTCCCCCCTCTCCACTACCAGCATTAACACCCCGAACACTACGTGCTCAAAACCCCCCTCCCCAGACAGTGGTACAGTCCGCCACCAGACTCCGGCTGCGGCCGGGGTTGTTGTTGTTGTTGTTTCTTAGCAACAGGGAAGATGGCGGATGAGGAGAGGTAACTGGACATGAGCATTCCTAATCTGTACACAATGCTTTCCTCTCACATTTAAATTTAAATATATATATAATGTCATTGTCATTTCATTGCTTGCCAAATCAGAGATTTCAGGATTATTTCGAGATTTTATTTCATATTTGTCTTTACATTCCCAGACCCATCAGAACTCAGTATCATTTGACAATGTCTGATGTCTATTTTAACTTGAGTTAACTTGAGGCATATCAAAATCATGATGTGGAGATATCGGTATTGGACTGGGGTGGGCAAGATGTGAGATCACACGACACCAGGTTATAGTCCAACAGTGAAGTCACCTGATGAAGGAACAGCACTCCTCGAAAGCTTGTGTTTTCAAATAAACCTGTTGGACTATAACCTGGTGCTGTGTGACCTCTCATAAAAATCAGGTGCTTTCTATAATAGGTGACCAATCGGCAACACCAGTTTCATACCCAGACAGTAATTAAAAATCTACCCGAACATAACTTTACAGAATAGATTAAAACAATATTCCCCCAGCGAGCACAGCAGAGGTGATTCACCAGTCGGATGGTGAGACGAATCATGGTTGCGTGTACCGAGGATATGTAATTGGAGTGAAATTAATCAGAGTGCAGCCTCCAATAAATTAATGTAGAAAGAGCTGGATGATGAATGAGTAAGAGATTAATGTGGAAAAGGAGCACACTGACTGAGAGGGCAGTCCCAAGATAATGAAATCTTTCACTTACTGTATCTTCTGGAGTCATTTCAGAATAAACCTGATCGCCATGGCTTAGGCATGAGTGATGATAACTTATTTAGAATGTAGAATGCCTGACTCTTCAAAACCTTTGGACTTGTCCCAGAACAATGACAATACCTCAACAAAATATTTAAGAATGAAGTCCAGGAGTTTTATAACACTTTTTGAATGAAACCAAGATGAAGAGCCAAGGCACCATGGGTAGGATACCAACAACAATGAAAAGAGATCAGGGAAAAAGATACAAAAGTCTGAGAATACATACCAACCGACTCAAGAACAATTTCTTCCCTGCTGCCATTAGACTTTTGAATGGTCCTATCATATATTAAGCTGATCTTTCTCTTCACCCAATCTGTAACTGCAACATTATATTCTACATCCTATCCTTTACTTCTCCCCTATGTACTCTATGAATGGTATGTTTTGCCTGGTAAGAAGTTTAACAACACCAGGTTAAAGGACTTTAACCTGGTGTTGTTAAACTTCTTACTGTGTTTACCCCAGTCCAACGCCGGCATCTCCACATCATGTTTTGCCTGTACAGCACTCAAGAAACAATACTTTTCAGTGTATCCCAATACATGTGACAATAATAAATAAAATCAAATAAATCTTTTTATATTGTGTCTGGCCTTTTGTTCCAAGGTGGTATATTAATCAAGGAGTTCCAACCCAGAAGGAATAAGTAAGCAGTTTGTCATGGTCATCTAAACTCTGAAATAAGATTAGAACCTTTAATCACTCTCTGTCATCAGTTATTTAGGAGAGAATTTATGCTGTTTTTGTGACAGTAGCAATTTTTATTGTGAATGTTTCCTGTTAGCACACTCCACATCTGAGATGCATAATGATTATCGATTGTGCCATCATTTTTTTGCAGACTTAATACTAATTTTTAGAAAAATCTATGTAAATGATGGACTCAAAAGAGAAATAAATCCACTGAATTGCATTATGTGGGAAGAATATCTTTCCAGTTGCTATTTTGCCAGCTGTGAAATCATGAAATTTTGCTCCAACAATATCGTGAATAATAATGGAGACTGTGGGTTGCCCTTCTCATTAAAAGAAAACACTTTGTAATGCCATATCAAGGGAGGGGGCTTCTGTACAAGATCTCTGCCTGTCTTTAACCAGCAGCGGCACTGTATAAAACATTTACGAGGGATAATAATTGTGCATTCAAAAACCCTTTAAACAGGTCAATTCTGGGAAAATTAACAAAATGCATTTACATCTTAATATTCTGCAGAGGAAACACTTTTCCCTCATGATGTTAGCAGGCAGAGCACTTCACATAGAAACTTGAGAAATCTCCATTTTTAGCTTTTGTCAGCAGTTTGATAAGTACATGCTCACTTAAATGAAAAAGCAATTTACTCTTTAAATGTTTTTTCATTAACATGGCTTCCGATGAAGTGCTTCTAGGAACTCTGAAAAACCACCTTTCAAAGCTATTGGACAAGCTAATCCTGGAGCTCAGGGAATAAATAAGTGCAGTAAAAAGCGCTTTTAATGCAACATGTGTAATCAAATAATATAAATTTTAATGCAGTGATTTGGCATTCAGCAACATTTGAATTACAGTTCTCCAACAATATTAGTTATGTACAAACAGCAGTAATGGAAACTTATTCATCAGAAAATTGTTTGTTAGATATAACTCTTGACTACAGATCTTTTGGCTTGCCTATTATTTGCAATCCAAACACTAAGCATTTTCCATATAGAGGAAGTGTTAGCAAGCATGACATCCAAAACTGAAAAAACACTCTTAAAAATTAATTATATATTTTATATTGGTTTTAAATGGGCACATCTCTTTTCAGCATTGCATTATGTAATTATTTTCAACTTCAACAGAATTCCGTTTCCTTTAGTAACCATGCTGTGTTTACCATTGTGTCCACAGTGTTTAAGTGATGAAGGGAAGTTACATTTCCATAAACACTAATTTGGTGTCCCAAAAAGTTTTCTTTACAGATTAAAACAAATTCAGGTCAGTAATTAGTGACCATGCTGTTCTGTCTCTAATACTTGGAGAATGAAAAAGCACACATGGAGCCTGGTTGCTGGGTGGGGTTTTGACACAGGAGCGATTCTTTAAAACAGTCTCTTGCCCAGATTCAAGTGGAACTTGAAAAATACCTTTGCTCATGAGTTTCTGCAAAGAAAAAAAAAGGATTATTTTGCAAGTATAAGTAAGCCACAACAAATAGGGAGCACGCAGTCAGGTTAATGGTTTATTTATTCATTTTCTACGGTTACACAATCAAAACAAAACTCTCATTGAAATTAGTGGCTTACCGGTTAAAGAAGAAGTTTCCCTGCAAGATGTTTAAATGTATTTGTTTTTGCCTTATATGTAGAAATGCAAATGGTGAGACAGACTCCTGATATTTATTTCACATGCCATGTTGGATTCAAATTAGGCAAATACACATAATTGGACCAGTTCTAGCTAGTTCTCTTCTACACATAACTGAACGAGGCAATTGAAATGAAGGAAGCACTTCTATTTCATACACAGTAACACTTTCAATAATTAGAGAAGAACATTCCAAGATAATTTACAGAGACATAATCAGACAAAAAGGAAGCCAAGATGCAGATTGAAATATTAGATTGGGTAACTAAAAACCTTGTTAAAAAAGTTAGTTTTAAGGAATGTCTTAAAGGAGAAGAGAGAAATAGAAGAGCAGAAACATTCAGGGAGCAGGATGACCCAGCCAGTGGGATGAAGGAAACTGGGATATAACATTACCATTAGTAGTTTTGAGCTTGAAGATTATGATGGTTGATCAAGCCTCACTGAATTCTGATACATCTCCTCCAGCACGCATTCTTCATACATTTAATCATGTCATGTTTCAGCATTACCTAATCTTCCATTCATGTTCTTTATCAATAACGTAACATTTACACACCTGATTGATCCTTTAATCGATCCTTAGCTGATAACAGTTATATAAATTCATGAAATATTGAAGGCCTTATTACTATCTGTGTGGGATGCCACCTTTCCACCATCCAAGACGGTATCCCTCTTGTCAGATATAGCCTATCAAGCTTGCCTTTGCATTCAGCTGTTTATGTCTGATCAATATGGCACTTTGCAGACATCTTATCGTTGAAATGTCACAGATCTCCTGGATCCCCTTGGGAAGTTAAAAGATAAATAGCTGTATTGTCACATACCACCCACCTGGAACATAAGCAACAGGAGCAGAAGTAGGCAATTAAGCCCTTTGAGCCTGCTCTGTCATTCAATGCGTTTATGGCTGATCTTCTATTTAACACAAGTTTTCCCGAACTATACCCATATTTCGTGATGTTTTTAAAAAAGTAGGTATCTATGGATCTCAGTCTTGAACGTATTCAATGATTGAACTTCCACAGGCTTCTGACATGGATAATTCCAAAAGTTCACCATTCTCTGAGTGATGAAACTCCTCCTCATCGAAGTCCTAAATGGCCTGTCCCTTATTCTCAGACTGCGTCCGCTGGTTCGAGACTCCCCCCTGTTGATCTCTAAGAATTTTGTATGTTTGAATGAGATAATGTTTCATTCTTCTAAACTTTAGAGAATAAATGCCCAGTCTATTTAATCTTTCCTTGTAAGACAATCTCTCTATCCCAGGAATTGGTTTAGTGAACATTCATTGTACTTCTTCTATATTTTTCCTTAAGTAAGGAGACCAAAATTACACACAATACTCTGGGCGTGATCTCACCAAGGCTCTTTTACTCCTATACTCAAATCCTCTTGTCATAAAGGCCAACATACCATTTGCCTTCTTAATTGCTTGCTGTTTCTACATGTTAGTTTTCAGTGACAAGGAAAAGTTTATTTAGTCATCACAAGTAAAGCTTACAGTAAGTAACACTGCAATGAAGTTACTGTGAAATTCTCCTAGTCGTCACAATCCGGCACCTGTTTGGGTCAATGCACCTAACCAGCACACCTTTCAGAATGTGGGAGGAAACCGGAGCACCCGGAGAAATCCCACACAGACACGGGGAGAACTTGCAAACTCCCACAGTGACCCAAGTCGAGAATCGAACCCGCGTCCTTGGCGCTGTGAAGCAGCAGTGCTAACCACTGTGCTTCCGTGCCGTCCCAAGTCCCTTTGAAATTCGACATCTCCCTGCCTCTCCTCATTCAAGAAATACTCTATTTCTGTTCTTCCTACCAAACCTCACATATAACCTCACATATCTCCACATCATGTTCCATCAGCCAAGGTTTTGCCCACTCACTTAGCCTCTCCAATCCCCATGAGATGTTTGTGCACCCTCCTCACAACTCTCACTTCCACCTAATTTTAAGTCATCCTGGAAATATTATATTTTATCTCTACATCCAAATTATTGATATAGATTGTGAATAGCTAGGGCCCAAGCACTGATCCATACAGTACCCCACTAGTCACAGTCTGCTGAAATGAGTCATTTATTCCTACTCTCTGTTTTCTGCCCATTCTGTTCTCAATCCATGCCAGTATACTACCCAAATTCCCATGTGCTCTATTTTTGTTCACTAACTTCTTGTGTGGGACCTTATCAACAGCTTTCTGAAAATCTAAATATACCATGTGTCTTCTGGTTCCCTTTTATCTATTCTACTAGAATAGATAAAAGATCCTCAAAAGACTCCAACAGGTTTGTTAAACATGTTTACCTTTCATAAATCTATATTAACCCTACTCAATCCTACCTTTATTTTCTACCTGTTCTGATACCAAATTCTTTATTATAGATTCTAGCTTTTACCCTACAACTGATATTTGACAAATAGGTCTCTAGTTCTCTGTTTCCTCTCTTCCTCTTTGTACTTTTTACATTAGTTACAGTAACTGTTATATCAAAGGAACAGTTAAACAGCTAGTGGGATCAGCTACAATTGAAAAGTTACTTAACATAAATAAGGAAGTGATTATTAAGAGAAATCTAGAAGAATAAGAGACCACCACCATCTGCATTTTTCCCTCCAAATCGTAAACTGTCTTGACTTGGAAGTATATTGTCATTCCTTCGTCATTGCATGGTCAAAATCATGGAATTCCTTTCCTGACAATACCGTGGGTACTTTCATCACGAAAGTTTCAAGAAGGCAACTCACCACCAATATCTCAAAGCCAACCCTCCAGGTTGGGCTGGAGTCTCCAGGAATTGAACATCAAAATCTAGGACACAACTCTGTTGCAACTCAGGAGAAGAATCATTGAGGTATTAAAATTGAATTTTTTTAAACCATTTTCTTTGAACATTTCTCTTTACCAAATACAAGAATGTTGAAAATTGAGGGAAAATGGTTCATTGGCGAACAGTCAAGCATCATCAAATTGGGTCGTCTTTTTGTTTTCCAATTAGTGTAGGAAGACGGTGTGTCACAGGGATGGATATGTTGACAGGTGAATGGCAGGAATGTAGGGACAAGTTATGTGATGACAGCTCCTGGAATACATTTAATCACAGTTTGGCAAACCTATCTGTCTCAAAGGCAATTAGGGATGGACAATAAATGTTGGCTTTGGCAGTGCCACCAACATAGACCATGAATATATTGAAAAAGTCAATTGCAGTATCATCTGATTAATCACTTCCTAATATGAATATTTGTTTAAAAAATGTTTTGCAGGCTTTCAATCCACTACCTTATTTTTACTTATCATGTTTTTGTCACACTTTTGTCCATTATAAATTAGTGTTTATATTTAGAATCATGCTACAATAACACCCTCCCCCCCGTGATGGTCTATCAGCTCCTCAGCCTGCTCTTGCAAATTCAAGTAGCAAGTGAAGAGAGTATTAGAAGTTGCATAAAAATAAAATATATTGTTCGTGGTTACTGATCCAGAAGTAGCAGTGGGAGCAATTTGAGATGGTTTAATGCCTTTGTATAACAATGAAACTATCAACATAGTAGTAGCACATTTTGCTGAGGCAGAGAGTTGTGAGTTCAAGCACCAGCATGAACTTAAACATATAAAGCAGGCTTGTCCAACATGCAGCCCATGGGCCAGCATCTAACCTGTATACCCAGTGTTCAAAACGCTGGTAAGTGAAGTATAAGATTCTGCAAGGAAATGAGCGGGGGTGGGAAGGAAGGGAGAATGACCACTAGGGTGCGGGAGGGGAGGGGTCGAAGAGAGTGACTAGTGAGCAGGTGGCGTAAGTATTTAATGGTGAAGGAGAGTGTGTTTGTTGGTGGAAGAGTGTGGCTCCTGGTTGGGGAGTGTTTGCTGGTGGAAGTGTGTGGCCACCGATTGGGCAGAGAACGGCTGCCGGTGGGACGGTGAGAGAGTGGCCGGATTATGTGGTGGTGGGGGAGAGCAGCTATTGGTGCAGGGACAGGAAAGTGGCTGCTGATGTGGGAGAGAGAATAAATGCTGCTGGGAGAGAGCATGGCAGCTTATGAGTGAGAGTGTTTGTGTGACTGAGTGAGAGAGTGTGTGCGTGTGAGTGAGTCAACGAGTTGTGTGTGCGTGTGTCTGGCTCACTTCCAGTCTCAGGGTTCGCACTCACCTTCACCCCCACATACCAACGCACGCATCAACTTACACAGTGTATATGGGTAAGGATGAGTAAGCACCTTAAGATTGGTGGTGAGTCAGACAAAACAATTTGACACCCCTCACACTCTTAATGACTATTTTTTTGAAATTGCTTTATTTTTGCTTAGCAAGTTGTTTCTTTTCTTTATGCCTACACACTTTATTGAAATTCATGTTTAATGTTTTGCCAAACCTTAACTTTCTGAAATTTGCTCATAGGCTCCTTGAGTGAGAAAAAAAATTGGCACCTTACGCAAAAAGGTTGGACAAGCCTGATTTAAGATTATGTTTCAGTACTGGGCAACTCTTGCATTGCCAGAGGTGCTGACTTTAAGATATGATACTAAACTAAAGCCTCAAAGAGACATAGAAAATAAGAGCAGGAGACCATTCGGCCCTTAGAGCCTGCTCCGCCATTCATTATGATCATGCTCTCCCCATAGAAAATAGAAGCAGGAATGTAAAAGATCCATAGCATGTCTTCATTTCAGAATCAACAAAACAGATTCACTGGCCGTCTCATTGTTGTTTGTGGGACCTTTGCAGACCACTGTGTTTGCCTAGATTGAAACAATTTCTATATGTAAGTATTGGCTTTAGGTGTTATGAGGACATAAAAGGCATTGTATAAATGCAAGTTTTTTATTTATAATTGCTATTATTCCTAGGATGTGTTGGTGTTAATTCCATCAGTAGGTTTCATGACAATGCCACAGGCAAAATTTTCTCCGATATCGGCAAAGTAGGCCCACTATGGCAATGGTGGCCTTTTACGCCATATAGTGCGGGACCTCATGCAAAAAGGCAGCAGGCAGGGGTTTCAGGACGTATCACTGGCGGGCGGCCTCTGAATCAGCTGCCCTGCCATCACATCAACACTCTAAAGATCTGGGTGCCATTTTTAAAGGCCCCCGCAGTGCACAGCATGCATACCAGGGAACAATCTTCACCCAGGTGCACCCAATGGCAGCATCCTCTGCCCCTGGGGCTGCACCATGTGCACATTGCTCTCCTCAGCGCACTGTTCATCGGATATACGCCTTCTGATACCAGTTGTGTATCCCACTGTTTTGACACCACACCCATTTTCTGACGTAGAGTGTGATTCTGGCATATTGGCCCAAAAATGATATGCGAATATATAACCATTCAGTTCCTGACATCGAACGGTGACAAACACATCCTGCCACTGATGGTGGGAGAGGACGATCGCTTCATACTCTTACGTGAAACGCAACTTTGGCCATCTCGCGCTATTTTCCATTCCTAATGCCAAACCCGCCCAACATGAATGGGAGCAGAAAATCCCGGCCGATATCTTGGAAAAATAAGAATTGAAGTACATAAAAATGAGATTGTTTACCTAGTCAGGTCCGGTTAATTTTATACAATAGACTATGGCAGACGTACAAATTTAATCTGACTTCATAAAAAAAATTGACTGAGTTATTCCTCAAAGGTAAAAAATGGGAAAAGTATCCACCAATAAAGAAGCATGGGAATTTCTCAAGGTTTTGGTATACACTTGCTATAAAACTCCTTGGGTGGAATTTTCTGTCCACAGTCGCTCCAAAACTGGAAAATCCCGCCTGAGGTCAACGAACCTTTCCATGGTCCACCCCCCGCCCACTGCGATTCCCATGGCGGGCGGGACTAGAAATTCGCACCCCACCCCCACCCCATGTATATAAGTTTAGTTTACAGAACAAGGATCAGAAAAAGAAACAAAATTATCACCCCCTCCACCGCTCCTTTTACAGTTTCATGGACATTATAATTGTGATGGTTTCTTACTGACATGCTATTTGTATTATCATATTCCTGGTTGCCTTCTTAAAAGAAAGCAGAGCATTATTCTGAAAATGTATTTACTTAAGGTCACCACACTGTCAAAAGGACGTGAAAGCTTTGTTGAAAGTGCAAAGAAGGTTCACCAGGACGCTGCCTGGTCTTGAGCATGTTGACTATGAGGACTAATTGAATAAACTAGGATTGTTTTCACTGGAAAGACAGAAGCTGAGGGGAGACCTGATAGAGGTCTACAAAATAATGAGAGGCATAGACAGGGTGGACAGTCAGAGGCTTTTTGCAAGGGTGGAAGTGCCAATTACAGGGGGCACAGGTTCAAGGTGAGAGGGGGAAAGTTTAAGGGAGATGTGCGGGGGAAGTTTTTCACAGAGTGGTGGGTGCCTGGAACGCAGTGCCAGAGGATGTGGTGGAAGCAGGCACATTAGCAACATCTAAGAGGCATCTGGATGGGTACAGGAATAGAGAGGAAATAGAGGATTATGGACCGAGATGGCAGATTTTTTTTTTAGTTAGGGCATCATGATGGGCACAGGCTTGGAGGGCGGAAGGGACTGTTCCTGTGTTGTACTTTTCTCTGTTCTTTGTATTCATCATAATGTGGTCAATGTGTTGATGTTGTGCACAAGTTTTACCAATGCTTTAGGATTTAAAGGGGAATTGCTTGCAATACCAATAGCATTTTCAAATAATAGATTTGTATCAAAGCAAAGCTAATTGAAAACACAGAGAAACCTCATATACGGCAGAGATTTGCATAGAAATGGACTTGGCTGTACATCCTGCTGAAATGTTCTATTGCTATGGTTGCAGGTCGATTAAGTTGCTAGGAAACAGGATTGAAACTCTCCCCTTTTAAACTTTCAAGGAACTCTACAGGATGTTTGTATGAGTGGAAGATATTAGTTTTCTGCAATAATTACTGAGACACGTTATTACATAACATGATTGGAAAAAATGATAATTTAGGGTTAATAGGATCAGATTTGAATTCAAATTGGCACTTAACAAATACTGTATAGATAACAATATATGTTATAGTTCATATTTAGAGTAATTTCAACTACCAAAAATACGTTTAACGAATTCTCCAAAATAGTTCCCAAGCTGGCTATTTAAAATGTGACCTGTCCGTGTCTTAAATGCAGAATACATTGCAGCTTGTAGTAATCAAAATCTTTACTATAAGTTGTCTCTTCCTTATCTTATCTCTTGTTACCAGTATCAAGGTGTTTTGAGATTTGCTCTCAGTAGTAAGTGAAAGCTATTGTGTTTTCTAGTCATACACTTTATATAAGTGAAATGACTATGACTCTCTCCTAATCTACCTGCAAACAAATTTTTTTGGTTTTCTGTGCTCCCAGATGAGTCATTCCCAATCACCTTCAACTATCCGCTTCATGTCTACTTGGGAGCCAAGCCGCACAAAGAAACCACAAAATAATGAAACCTTCGGAGGACTACAATGCCAAATCCAACTGTATTTGACTCTATGATTATAGCGTAATTGTTATCATTATTAACCCATCAACATGTAGAAATGTGAAATACTCAAGTAAGGCTGCTAAGAATTTTACCAACTTACCAAGTATGAGAATTGGTAACTTCTGTCTATCAATGGAAAAAAATGTTTCAGTTCTTTTTAAAATATGTTCACAAGAAGTATGCAGTGAATATGTATTCCACAAGCAGAAGGAATGGCCTGTGGTTGGGACTCATTATCAGACATACAAAGTCTCAATGCAATAATTCCATGGCAAAGAACCTTAGGATAGAACACATGATATGAATTCTTACCACATGTATAACAGATATCTCCTCCTCCTTTCGGTACCATGCGCTGGTACCATGGTGGATGGCCATGGACTTCCATTGGATTGATCCGTTATTATGTACAGCAAAGTTCTGCAGTAGTTTACTATTGCCTTCTGCAGTATGGCTGACTAGGAAACTCTCCTACTCTTTCTGCCGCCATATTGGAAATATTTACAGGCTAGTAATCAACCTGTTTGGCATCATTATAAACACAACTTCCATGGCCATCAAATCCCAGCATGGGATTCGAATCCGAGCTTCAGGTCCAGAGGTAGGGACACTACCCACTGTACATATCTTTATTTATTGCTATCCCATCTATGGAAAGTGGGTGTTACTGGCAAGGCCAGCACTTATTGTCTGTTCCTAATGGCTCCCGAGAAGGTGATGAACCCGTTTCTTTAACTGTTGAAGTCGCTTCCATTGCAGTCCTTGGAGGTTGTGAAAAAGCTTTAAGGCTCAGGCAGCTGAAGGCACACTCACCAATGGGGTTGTGATTAAAATTGGAGATGCTCAAGAGCGCAGAACTAGAGGAGCCCACATATCTCAGAGGATTATGGGGCTTGAGGATATTACAGAGATAGGGAGGGGTGATTGATCTTTCTAACTACTGTCCATGTGAAATCTTTTATCAGGGTTACTGCCCCCATCCTGGTTCCTGGCAGGGGTCACAGCCCTTATTGAGACTCCTGGTTGAGATTAGCAAACAGTATTACCCCATAGTGTCTTTACTACTACATTCCTTTTCACTTGTCCCATTTGAATGCTCTCCTTTTCCACAGTGCTATGTTCTGTTTACTCATCCACCATGCAAACCTTGATGTCAATAGCACAAGCTGCTTGCAGTAATCTTATGCCTGTTGGATAAATAAAGGCTGAGATTGTTCCAGCACTGCACCTGGGATCCCCTTAACTGCCTAACTCAGTACACTCATCTATCCCTGACCACTATCTAGGCTTGTATCATTTTCTAATCTTAGGAGACTGAGCACTGTGACCTGTCTCCTGGATCAAAGTATCCAGAACACACTCCCCCTCTCTGATGCCTGCAATGTCTGTACCTCGATCTTGCAGGTGGTAGTGCTCCCATATATCTGTTAGCCTTGTCCTTCTAGTGGGTAGAGGTCAAGGGTTTGAAAGGTGCAGTCAAAGAATGATTGGCAAGTTGATGCAGTGCATCTTTTATGTGGTGCCATGATGTCAAGGACAGTAACTCTCGTTCATGAATTTAGCTCTTGTCGATGTTTGCACCAAGGTTGCAATAAGGTCTGGAGCCAAGTAGCCTTGGCGGAATCCATACTGAGCATTGATAAGCAAGTTATTACTATGTAATGCTGCTTCATACTGCTGTTGACAACATCTTTCATCACTTCGCTGAAGATCAAGAATAGACAGATGGGGCAATAATTGACTGGATTGGATCTGACCTGTTTTTTATGAACAGGACATGCCTGGGCAATTGTCCGATGAATGCCAGTATTGTAGCTTTCCTGGAACAACTTGGCTAGGGATGCGGGTAGTTCTGGAGCACAAGCTTTCAGCACAACTGCTAGTATGTTGACAAGCCCATAACTTTTGCTGCATTCAATGTCTATATTCAATCAACTTAGCTTATAGTTGATATTAAAAAATGCACTCTACACTGTTCTGCAACCACATGGTGTCAGCAGATACTGTTTACTTTTAACATAGCATTTTAAACCACATCCAAGCTACAACTACTCACAGTAATTAGCACCCAGTCAGGCAATCACTTACAGTTGATTAAGTTAACTGCCATGGACAAGAAGTTTATTGACAAAATTGTGGTTTATCTTACAATTTTTAAAGTTCCAAGTTAAATTTGAAAAGTTCGATTAAATTTCAGTTTGACATTGTGCTTCCACTATTACCTACCCGAAGGTTTCACTTGCACCAAATTTTACTCTGCGCCATGTACTCTGTTCTATGACATGTTGATTTACAATGATGCACAATATTGTCTGTATAAACTTCGATACTCGTTTTAAGTAACACTGTCTATTAATGACTTACTATTACTCGACAAATTATTTTTGTGTATGTTTAATAAGCGATTATGTACCGAACTTTTAAGTTCTGATTTGTAACAAATAACATGTCTTTCTTGGCAAGAATTTACCCACTAGTTGAGGGTAACATAATCAAAGTTTAGTAAATTAAAATTAATTTTGATAGAGACTGGTTCGCGTAAGACAGTTTGGTGAGCTGAGCAGGGCTTCAATCATCTTTAAACTAAAGTAGGAAGGTAAAATCTTAAACCTTACACAAAATGAAATAAACATACCATCACTCAACTGGGCTACACCAAACGCAATGTAATAAATGAAAAAAGAGCAAAGCACAGAATAAAATGTCTTCTCATGTTTCAAAAATACAACAATCCAACAACAGGCCTCTGTCTATTATACAAAAGTGTCCTGTTTGCCCTGTTGTTGGATGCCCAGTTTGTGAACTGAAATCCCACTCACCTGATGAAGAAGCAGCGCTTCGAAAGCTAGTGGCTTTTTGCTGCCAAATAAACCTGTTGGACTTTAACCTGGTGTTGTGAGACTTCTTACTGTATTATACAAAAGACCAAGGATAGATAGATTGAATGTAGGATGAGAAAAAAAACTGCCAAACAATTGTTAAAGGAGGCCACTCAGCATCTTACATCGACTGTTTCATGACTGAAAGAACAAAACCATCATTGTATTGCAAATTTATTTAAAAAGAATCCAAAAAAATGTAAATGAATGCAATCTGTTCAATCTTAAGTATCTCCCCAAGATGCATTTTTTTACCGGGTAATAGTCAGATTTCACCAATAAAAAAGTCTCTTAAAGACCACTATATTACTCAAAGATATTAACTAGTGCTTAAATGTAAAGCTACGATGGGGTTTTTTTGCTTTGCTATTGAAGTTTGCAACAACTTTCATGTATATAGTGATTCTAAGAAAGGAATGCTTTTTCAATGTAAAATACTCACCCTCCCTACAATGTAGTTTAAACTGAAGAAAAATGCTATCTGCCTCATGGTTACCTGCTATTTAGTTTGGAATCTACCATGGAGCCCCTTTCTGTCAATGTGAACTCTTGAAGGAAACAGATTAATACCACAAACATAGACCACTATCCTTTTCAAACCTGGGCACTGACCATTTTCAAAAGCTATGGCAATTCTTTCTCTCTCTTAAGTAAAATATGGGAGATATTATTTTCTTTTGAAGCCTTGTTTAGTGCAATGAATTAGCCTGAGACGCAAATGTCATCTTGGCTTTTCCAAATTCATGAAATTCACTGAATTATTCAACCCCTCCCCCTCCCCAAACAATGTGCTGTTCCCAGATGTGTAAAAACATAACAGTCCTAAATGTGCTAATGCATTCTTTTGCATGGAGCAGTAAATGAGTACCTTCTGCTCTCAAAGGGAAGACAATTAACAATAATTCACTGGACACAACAGTAGGCACATTAGGAGATACAGATCGCTCTTTCAAACAGAACCGAAACAAGTGGTTTTGTCTGTGTCAAAATAATTAGCAGATTTTACTGTCAACATAGAATCATATAATGCAGGAGAACCTTTAAGCCCTGTGCTGCTTCTCTCTCTGAAAAAGCTATCAATTTCTCCACCTTCCTTATTCTTTACCCATTCCCTCACAAATATTTATTTAACTGGTCCAATTCCCTTTTGAAATTTCCATTGAAACAGTTTCTCCTACTTTTCAGGCAATATATTTCACACCGTAACTCGCTTGTTAAAAAAATTCTCATCTTCTCCATAGCTTCTTAGCTAATTATGTAAATCTGTGACCTCTGGTTCCTGACCATGCTTTATTTTTGAAAAAATGTCAAGTAGAAGGAATTGCATTTAAATAGCACTTCATTCAGTCTCCCAGAAATATCCCAAATTTAGCACGCAAGTTACTTAGAAAAATAGTTACTATAATCACTTAGGTGACCGTTATGGTTCTGTAGCCGAAAGTTATTTAATTAAATGATGTAGTGATTGATTTCTTTAAAAATAGGATAATTCATTTCTAAAAAACATTGTCTCTGCTGACACCAGCACTGATTTTAATAAATAATTCCCTTACCAACTGGCAGAAGACACTTTTAAAATAAATATTTCACATCTGAAGATAAGGAAAGCAATATGATTCACTGTTGTCAATCTCCTTGTTTTAAGAAACATTAAGCCAATAAATGTGGAAGACAAATTCCCGTTAATCTTCATCTCCTCCTGTCATGCAATACTTTTGAGGTTCAGAAAAAATAAAATGCACAGCAATAGTTCGTAAAATTGCTATAAATTAATATATCAAAAGAAAATCATCAAATACCACAAACTAAATCATTCTGGGAAACATCAGCGAATAGATTAAAAAAAGAAAATCCTTTCAACTGTGCATTAGGAAAAGTGAAAACGTCTGTGGCACAGGATAGGCCAAACAATGAGAATGCTGAAGAGAGTCAACTTCGAGTTGGTGTTTTCACATATTTGTGATAATTTTCTCGATTTATGACCGTCACAGATCTCGAAGAAGGATCATTTCCCCCTGATAACCACTTCTCCCCAATATTCAAATAACAAGACTTAATTGGAACTCTGTTCAAACACAAAATATTCTGTTTCCTTCTTATTAAATTCAATTTCAAATGATGCGCAGTAATTTTGCTGAAGTATTAATCACAATCCAGTCATAAACATTTTCTTTAAAACTTTTCCCAGACTTTATCACTGGTTAACAATAATCGCCTCTTCTTTTGTGGAGACTTTCATGGTAGGAACAGGTTCTGCTTCACTTTCTTCAGAACCAAGTAATCGTGAACTGTTCTCCCATTAAAATAGACAGATTCTGCAAAGTCAGCACCTGAGAGAAAAAAAAAGAAAAATCAGATACATGACATGAACAGAACCACCAAATTTGTTTGTGTTCTTGCTTCTGAAACAAAGGTATTTTTTGTAGATTTGGTACACGACATGATAAAACTGAATCGTACTCCTTTCAGTTAAAGAATTGAAGAAATGAATGATGTAAGTCACATAGAACTCAGATTTACTGCCTGAACTTGCCACCCACCACCTTTCTTTGCCAAGTTCGCTTATTCCAGGCAATGCAGAAACAGGGCTGCAATGCAAGGTTAGGAAGAGGAAACTGACAATGATTCTCATTCTGGATCATTATCCAGTGATCCCTGCATGCATGCAGGATGAAATCAACCCCAACAGTGATGCTCTCATAAGATTGCCCATCAAAGTTTATTGTCTCAGCTCACCATTGACGAATGAGAATTTGTGTAAGATACCCTACTGCCTATGACACTATACAACCCAGCAAGGGTTAACTTCTTCAGGAGACAGCAAATTTAAAGGAATAAGGAATTTATCCAAAACATTTTCATAACTAAAAATGTATTTTATTTGTGTTTATCAAGATGTTTAAAATGCTATTTAGACACAGCGCATATCCTCACCTTTGTGTCCGTCCTGTAGGAGAAGTCTGAGATCCAGAATCCATTCACAGAAATTTTCTGTGGGGCAAATGGAACTCCGAAGATAAGGATGCTGCCCAGTTTAAGGCCATCTATTTGACTGTTCAAATGGATTATCTCACTGAACAGCATGTTCTGTGAGGGGTCAAGACAAACAGAATAGGTGCCACATAGAATCAAATGTCCTCATATCACATGTCAATTTCTCAAGCTACTGTAAAAATAGAACGCATTGCAATCCAAAAAAGGTACATAAACAAAACATTGCTTTAGGACTGTTTTGCATCTTAATATAAAGTTCATAATTCTGTAACATTTCTAATTCAAAATTAATTTAAATATACAATCCTAAAAGGAAATATCTAGAAATTACATATTTAATTACAGGTTAGGGTCAATTAAGTCTCTAAGGTTGCCTTTAACATAAAGCTTTCCATTTATTTAAACCCAGTTTCCACCTTAGGATGCTGTAAATAATCTCCTATCATCAGCATTCCTCTTGTAGCTGAGGGGCTTGGCTGTAAATCAAGCAGATTTTTCTGGCTGCTGTTGATATTCTTACATGACTGCACAAGGTGCAGGGGTATTGAGAGGCATAGTTCAGTCCCGTTTCTACTGAACGCCACATTACATGTGGTTTACACTAACAACCTTTCTTATGGATTTGAAGTTTCAGGTATAAAAAAAGCATTAAAACTCTTTGATCATAGACTTATATGTTGTCATTTTATGTTATTCAGAAGATTGTTTCAAGCTTACATTCTATGCAATCAATATTAATAATGAAGTGTTTGAAACTTACATTTTTGGCTAGGAAGATAATTTCAGTGTAATCCCCACTTTCATAACTCAGCAGGCTGTCACCATCATCCCAGAAGAGTTCTCCTCTAGCAATTCCCTGATCAGACAGTGCGACAATCAGACCAAATGGGTTTCCTCGAGAGGCAGCGGTTGTGGTGTTGGGCTCCTTGATTGAATGCAGATTTACATATAATCAATGAATGCAACCATATTAGTGAGAATTAAGGACATAGATTTACATTAGTACTAAGTTGTCACTTCTGAAAGTGTTTTATACTGATAATGTGCTTTTGATGACACAAGTCACAGCTGCTCTCAAAACAGAGGAAAACTCTGGTCCTGGAAAATATGGAAATATAGACTTTACAGGCGGAATTTTCCCATCCCACCCGTCACGGGAATCATAGCGGGCAGGACACAGGCCGTGGAAAGGTTCACTGACCCTGGGTGGGATTTTCCAGCTTTGGGCCGAGCAATGCTGGAAAATCCCGCCTACATCTTATATATTGTCAGGTGGCAGGATGAGGTATGGAAAATAAACACATTTTCCTATTGGCCTTCCAAATGGGCTGCAATCACTTGTAACATGTTACAAAGTAAAATAATAAGAGCAACACTTGGTGATCAACAGGGTCTCAATGCCAGTGCTGCTTTCCTGGAATCCGAATGTACAATACAAATATATATTGAGATCAAGGTGCTTTGAACAGATGGCTGCTGAATTCTGGTTCAGAAGAAATAAATTTGGGAACATAAATTCCAAGAAAGCGTGCACTGATTGTTTTGAACAAGATGTGCATCTGCAGCACACTGCTGCCACCATCCATGTATTCGAGAAGGATTAGAAGGTTGTGGCCAGGATCAGCACCTCTCCAGTTTTTATCTTCATTTCCTTCAGTAATCTATGATATATCCAATCCAGATTGGGTGATTTATCCACTTCAATTACTGACAGCCTTTCCACCAACTCCTCTTTATTTTTAACTCATTCAGTAGCTAACAACTTTCTTGTTTATGGTAGCTTTGGTCAAATCCTCTCCCATAACAAACACGGGCACAAAGTACTTCAGACATGTCTTCTTCCTTTACTAATAAATTTTCATTTTGGTCCCTGATTAGTGCCATCATTCCTCTGAAAACTTGTTTACAGTTAACATATCTACAGAAGGCTTCGGGATTCTCTTTTATATCAGCTGCCAATCTATTTCTGTACTAAACACGCTTTCTTGGAATTTTAGTAAGTGATTGCCTAACTAAAATGACTTAAAAATCTGTTAGTTCAAAGGATAAAACATACTCCATGTCAGGCAGCGGGTGGGTGTGAGGTTCATATTACAATCCAACATATAAACTGAATGGGAGACTTGGCTAATAAATCCAAACAAACAGCATTTACAAAATGTTAGAATTTCAGACATGTAGCTATATAATGTGCCTGTTGTTACACTCAAGCTCAACATCAACAGGGTAGAAAACTGGAAGAGGAAAATCTAATGGGTGCCTGAGCTCCAACACTCGTTTTGCACCGCTTCCCAACTTAAAATTCACCTCAGCTGAATCACCTTCTTGGACACTTTTACCTGTGTAGGCAAAATGCAGCCTCCTCGTACGTGAACATTTATTGTATCCAAAGGTGCCTGCAGTATAATGTACTGGCCTTTACTATATACGGCAGAACCCTAAAAATTGAAATACATATGATCAGAGAAAGAGGTACTAAAATAATGACAAATTTATAACTACATACGCACATATAAATACTACATTATGCACTGAGAATAACTAGTTTGACTTTAGCTAATCCAGTTCATTATTGGTAGATTAGAATGGAGTAGATAATTTGGGTTGAGTTAAAAAATTCACTGGATACTGCACGTAAATTGTTTTGTACTTCAGTGGACTAACACTGGAGTAAAATATTTTTGTGACTGTCCTCAGATTTCGTACAAGGAAAATAAAACTGCTTAAAGTCTGGACTGTAAACTAATATTACTAAGCAGACAAAATGAAGTGAAGCAGAAAGATGAGCTGGACAGTTGCACAGACTGTTTGATCTGTTTTGAATGGTATCTCAGATCAGGCAGTGGCACAGTGCTAGAAGGTTTACCCGGTATCCTCAAACTATAACCCCTAGTTCTGGATTCCCCCACCATTGGGAACATTCTTTCTGAATCTATTCTGTCTAGCCCTTTGATCTGATTTGATCTGATTTATTATTGTCACTTGTATTGGTATACAGTGAAAGGTATTGTTTCTTGCGCGCTATACATAGCATACCAAGCAGAGAAGGACAGGAGAGAGTGCAGAATGTAGTGTTACAGTCATAGCTAGGGTATGGAGAAAGATCAACTTAATATAAGGTAGGTCCATTCAAAAGTCTGATGGCAGCAGAGAAGAAACTGCTCTCGAGTTGGTTGATACATGTCCTCAGACTTTTGTATCTTTTTCCTGACAGAAAAAGGTGGAAGAGAATATGTCTGGGGTGCATGGGGTCTTTTATCATGCTGGCTGTTTTTCCTAGAAATGAAGACAGTGTCAATGGATGAGAGGCTGGTTTGAGTGATGGTCTGGGCTTCGTTCATTTCTTGTGGTTTTGGCAGAGCAGGAGCCATACCAAGCTGTGATACAACCAGAAAGAATGCTTTCTATGGCGCATCTGTAGAAGTTGGTGAGAGTCGTAGCTGATATGCAAAATTTCCTTCGTCTTCAGAGAAAGTAGAGGCATTGGTGAGCTTTCTTAACTATAGTGTTGGCATGGAGGGACCAGGACAGGTTGTTGATGATTTGGACACCGAAAAACTTGAAGCTCTCGGCCATTTCTACATTGTCCCCATTGATGTAGACAGGTGCATGTTCTCCACTTCGTGAAGTCGATGACTGTTTCCTTCGTTTTGTTGACATTGAGGAAGAGATTATTGTCACCACGCCAGTTCCTCCATCTCATTCCTGTACTCCATCTCGTCATTGTTTGAGATCTGACCCACTATGGCGGTATCATCAACAAACTTGAAAATCGAGTTGGAGGGGAATTTGGCCACACAGTCATAGGTGTATAAGAAGTATAGTAAGGGGCTGAGGACAGCCTTGTGGGGCACCAGTGTTGAGGATGATTGTGAAGGCGGTGTTATTGACTATCTTTACTGATTTCAGTCTGTGGGTTAGGAAGTGGGCAAGGAAGTGGGCAGCACAGTGCTTAGCACTGCTGCCTCGCAGCACCAGGGACCCAGGTTCAATTCTCAGCTTGGGCGACTATGTGTGTGGAGTTTGCACATTCTCCCCGTTTCTGTGTGGGTTTCCTTTCGGTGCTCCGGTTTCCTCCCACAGTCCAAAGGATATGCAGGTTAGGTGCATTGGCCATGCTAATTCTCCCTCAAAGCACCCGAACAGGTGCCGGAGTGTGACGACGAGGGGATTTTCACATTATCTTCTTTGTAGTGTTAATATAAGCCTACTTGTGACACTTATAAAATAAAAATTAAAAAAAAAGTTCAGGACCCAGTTGCTGAGGGTGGAGCCGAGCCCGAGACCACGGAGGTTGGAGATGAATTTTGTGGAAATAATGGTGTTGAAGTCTGAGCTGTAGTCAATAAATAGGAGTCTGACATAGGTGTCTTTGTTATCTAGGTGTTCCAGGGTTAAGTGCAGGGCCAGGGAGATGGCGTCTGCTGTGGACCTGTTGCAGTGGTAGGCGAACTGTAGTGGATTCAGGCAAGCTGGGAGGCCGCAATTGATTCATGCCATGACTAACTTTTCATAATGATGGATGTCAGAGCCACCGGATGATAATCATTAAGGCACGCTGCTTGGTTTTTCTTTGGTATCAGGATGATGGTCGTCTTCTTGAAGCTGGTAGGGACCTCAGACTGGTGTAAAGAGAGGTTGAAGTTGTCTGTGAATACCCCCCATCAGCTGGTCTGCACAAGATCTGAATGCTCATTCGGGTACCCTCTCCAGGCCAGTCGCTTTCCGTGGGTTGACCTTAGAAGGCTGCTCTGACGTCTGTAATGGTGACCTCAGATACAGGTTTGTCTGAGGCTTCTGGGCTGGAGGGTGTGCTCTCGCTGACCTCTTGCTCAAAACAGGCATAGAATGCCTTGAGCTCATCAGGGTGGAGTGCATTGGTGCTAATTTTATATGCCTTCATCTTGTAGCCTGTAACATCTTGCAGACCTTGCCATAGTTGGCGGTGTGGCTAGCCTGGGACTCTAGCTAGGTCCGGTACTGTCTTTTGGCATCTTTGATGGATCTCTGTAGATCATATCTGGCTTTCCTGTATAGGTCAGGGTCGCCTGACTTGAACACCTCAGACCTAGACTTCAGAAAGTAGTGGATATCCCTGTTCATCCATGGTCTCTGGTTGGGAAATGCACGGATTTGCATCTTTGGCACACAGTCTTCTACACACTTACTAATGAAGTCAGTTACTGTAGTGGCGTACTCATTCAGATTGGTTGCTGAGTTTTTAAATATTGACCAGTCTACTGACTCGAAGTAGTCTCATAGGAGATCATCTGATACCTCAAACCAAAATTGCACGACTTTCTTTAACGATTCTCCTGCTTCAGCTTTTGCTTGTAAGATGGGAGCAGGAGCACAGCCTAATGGTCTGATTTGTCAAAGTGTGGGCAGGCGATAGAGCAGTAGGCATGTTTGATATTTGTGTAGCAGTGGTCTAGGATGTTTTGGGCCTCTGGTGGATCAGGAGACATTTTGATGGTATTTTTTAGGTTGCTCTTGAGCTTGACCTGATTGAAGTCCCCGACCTGTTAGAATTTTGTAAGTTTCCATGAGATCCTCTCTCACTTTTCTAAACGCCAGTGAATATAATTCTAACCAACTTGGTCTCTCCTCATATCACAGACCTGCCATCCCAGGAATCAGCCTGGTAAACCTTTGCTGTACGCCCTCTATAGCAAGGACATCCTTCTCCAGGCAAGAACACCAAAACTGCACACAGTACCCCAGGTGTGGTCTCACCAACGCCCTATATAATTGCAGCAAAACATCCCTATGCTCAAATCCTCTCGCTTTGAAGACCAACATACCTTCTTTACTGCCTGCTCTACCAGCGCGCTTACTTTCAGCGACTGATGCATGAGGACACCAAAATCTCGCTGAGTATCCACCTCTCTCAATTTACACCCATTCAAGTAATAATCTGTCTCCCTATTACTGCTACATTTATCTACATTATACTGCATCTGCCATGCAGCTGCCCACACACAGCCTG